>NC_132921.1:25471873-25709373 GCF_047675955.1 Chlorocebus sabaeus
AATAGCACATGTGAAAAAGACTGTTTTTCTTCTGATTTAAAGTGCAATATGAATCAAGAGCATGATTCTGTCACCAAAAATGCAGATGTGATCTCAGAGTAAGAAGAATAATATTTAATAGGAGGGAGGTGTTAATCCTGTTCTGCTCTGCCCATCAGGAAGAAAAAGGGGGAACTGGTACTCATTTCTAGGCTTTGCATTTCATAGATAAACTGAAGTCATTTTGAAGGAAAGAAACAGAAAAGGAAAAGGGGGCGGGGGCTTAACATCATCAAGAAATATTTGAAGTAAATGGTTTATTTAGCTAAGAGCTTAGGGGTAAAAAGGACCATTTTCAAATGTTTATTTCATGTACTTATTAAAGGCTTGAAAAATTATCAATATCTGATAAATGCCACATATCCTGTGAGGCTCCAAAGGGTAGACTTGGGACTAACACATAAAGTTTGTAGCTAAATTTATTTGAGGTGAATATTAGAAAAATATTTCCATCAGCCAGAACTGTCCAGTGATGGAATGGGATTCCTGGACAGATGGTAGTTTCTTGCCTCTGGAGCTATTCAAAGATACTGAGTGACTTCTAAATGGGGATAATATAAAGAGAATGGGAAGAGCAGTTGAACCGAATGATCTCTAAGATTTTTGAAATTCTAAAATTCCACAGAGATGAGTCTTTCTTGCTACTACATATTGTAGGAAGTGGTGCAATTATATTATATATATCATTATATTGTGATGCAATTATTCACTGAAACCTCCTCTTCCACTGAAAACTTTAAATATTTTTTAAAAGAAGACTTCTCATCAAAATATAAGCACAAGTTCTGTAAGATTTCTTATACCTAATCGCAAAGTACAAACACTGCAAAATTAACCTATTTTTTTAAAATGTGTTTTATTCATCATATACTCTCTTGATGTTACATTATTAAAGTTTAATACCAAACGAAATTGCTCTGGAGAAGCTGATTTTATATTTATTTTGCTTTTCCAATAACAGTCAATATATCAAGTCAACAAATACGAAGTGAGCACCTATAATAAACCACTGTCTAGGCACTAGGGATATAGTAGCAGACCAAAACTTCATGAACAAGTATTTCTGCTTTTATTATAGATGGGGGAAGCTGAGAAGGTTAGATTTAGTTTGTTGGTATTCTGGCCATGATGCTATGATATGGTTTTAAAGTTTTGATGGTCTCAACTTCAGTAAGTGATATACTGGTGACTTTGTGATTTTAAACTCTAAGTCCTACAAGGGAAGGCTCATGCTCCTATTTTCCTGTAACTGGATATCCAGTGTTTAACATAGTCTTTTAATCATACATTATGATACTCAATATGTATTGAACAATACAAGTAAAATTAAGAATATGTAATTTTTTTTGAGGTCATGAAATATAAAGAAGAAGCTGAAGGCTAATAGAAGTTCAATGTTTTGGTATTTTGTAGGCTAGGAAAATGTCAAATAGTCTACCTAAATCACATTTGCTTTAGATTTGATATAAAAATATTTGATGTAAAAGCAACGATTGGGAATCAAGGGTCAATCTTTGAGTCCAGTGTGATAAAATGACGGCTCTGTATTCTTGTCTTCCTTAATAATATGTTTTTATTAATGTATCTTTTATTATGGATGAATTTGGCCATGATTCCCAGTGTCACCCAGGGTAATGGTGTTTGTAAAATTCAGCTGTACAAAACTCCGGCCTTATTTTAGATGGTATGTTGGAGAGAAAAAGCAAAAGCTCTTACTTGAGCATTTTTCATCTGGAGATGAATCATAGGCAATTAACAGGAACAATCCTAATTAACTGACATAATTAAAAAACTAATAATGTTTAACATTATTGTTTTATACAATGACATTAGCTTTAACAGCTTAGCAACACATCAAGGCCTCATTTCCATAGTCACAGAGTATATTATTTATCCTAGGTTTCTCTGGTAACCAGTTTGACAATAGTAACAGCAATGTGAGTTCCTAAATTGTTTTGCCATACTGCTTCATAATTTATGCCATTGCCAGTAATTGTAATGTCTGTATAATTTCCTTTTAATTATCAACTAATGAAATTTAGATTCATTTGGGTAAAACAAATATTCACATTCAACTTCCAATCACCTGTCCATGCTTCCATTTAATTTACTCAAGTTTGGTGCCTTTTATTTATATTTTTAATATCAAACTGTGAGACGGATATGAACATTTATTTTCTGTGTTTAGGGAAATTAATGTTTAGGGAAATAGTGATTATATGGTTCTTTTCTCTTCTTTGCCTTTAAATTTTCAGTGTGAATTTTTTAATCCAAGAAGATACTCATACTTCCTAGTTTTTTCACATTAAACTCCAAGGAGTTGAAGTGGAATTAATTTAGTAAACTTTAATTGCAGAATAATCTCTGCCTGTTCCCTTATCTCTTGATTTATTACAGGCATTTATTTCTACTTTGAAAAATTCTCATCAGTTTCCCAGGGAATTAATTTAGATTTCTAAAAAGAAAAAAAAAAATTGCATCTAAATTCAAATTAAGATGCTAATTACAATAATTATTTCATCACATTATATAGAAACTTTATACATATGAGTATAGCAATTTTGAGGCAAAAAATGTTATTTTTTCACAATTCTAATTCTTCTAACTTTTGAACAGATGAATTCCTTAGTTTAATTAGCAGTACATGAAGACCCTGCCCCGAAAAGAAGTTATACCGAATGCCAATCAACTGCTAATTTGAAAAATTGATAATAAATAGCCTTTATAAGTGAGCCGAGTGCCAATATTAATTCACCAAAGTGAGATGAGCATGTACTTAGTAAACGATGGGGGCTGGTCATTAACAGGCATGAACAGCATGTTTAGGACCAGAGAGAGCCATGGACTGTGCTTATCCAAATGGGGAAAACTGATTAAAAAAGTGATTATAACTTTTTATTATTATTGAAAAGAGGAACACATTAGGAAGAGCATTGGTTTATTCTGCACCTGGGCTCAGATCTTCTGGGACAGCTCCTCTCTATACCGGGTCATTGGATGTCCACAGGATCCACACTCAAGATTTAATTGTAGGAAAGAAATTGCTGGGAGAATAGATGAAAGAAATGTTCATCTCGGCATTTGAGGAAGGAAGGTTTGGACAATTCTGGCTTGCTCCTTTGATTAGGGGGAAAAAATCAAGTGTTTTTTTCCTAGATAAATTCAAGTCTTTTCTTATTGTGCCTCCTAAGGTAAACGTAGACTTGACGCCTACCCATAGATAATATATGTGCATTGAGAGTAGAACTATTGGGTTATATTCCCATGAATTCTTTCAGTTTTCTCGTAGGCTGTGGACAAATGTTTTGACTTAACATAGTCAGATAATGTGCAATTCTAGGTACTCCTCATTTGACCTTTCCCAGAAAGCTTGACAAAAATCAGTTTGTTGGGACTTAATTTCTGCTACTGACCTCTGCTAAGATTTTGGAAATTGTACAGCATGAAATACTAGGAAGACCAATTGGATTTAGACCCAGAATAAATGGGTCAGCTACTTACTATCTATGTGGTCCTGGGAAAGCCACTTTACCTCTCTGGTCCTTGGTTTCCTGTTTTGTAAATTGGGGTTAGATTATACCTGTTTCTTCCAGGTTCACATGAGAATTAAATCAGATAGGAGGGGCAAAGTGATTTATAAACTGTAAAGTTCTATACAACTGTAAGACACTCTTAGGACTACTCTATTCTAGTCTTCACTTGGAAAAAATGAGAACACTGCTGTCACCTCTCCCTAACTCTATGACCTTGACCACTTCCTCACCTGTAAATGAGACTAATTATGATACCTTCATCCTAAAAGAGGATTTTATACTTTTAAACTTCATGTATTTTTTTTCATCTATTATTATTTTCATCTTCCAGAAAATCAAGACATGGTGAGGGTAAGAAACTTATCTAATTCAATATAGGGGATTTAAACCAAGCTTTTAAACCACATGCTAACTTGCACACAAATGCATTTCAGATTTCAACACAAGACGCTAAATGTCTCCCTGAGTTATTGCTGAGACTTAAATATCTGGAATCCATGGATGTGAGTCAATAGTGGAAGAAGCTTCCGATTTAGTTGAAAAAGCAAGGTTTAATACATGAAAGTACACAGAAGTTGAATTGAAATTAGTGCTTTAAATATGAATTTAACATGACAATGACAAGAAATACCGAAGATAATTCTTAACAAGTTGCCAGTTAAAGTGGCCTGGGTAATAATTACTAAACTAGCCACTACTTAGAGAAACTAGGAGAAAGACACTACCTACCCTGATTGAGGAGCCCAGTACAACACATAAAAGGTTATGTCAGCTTTTATTAGGTTTAACAATAAGTAATAGAATAACCTAAAATAATAGTAGTAACTTAAACAAGTTCAAAATTTCTTTCTTTGCCATATCAAGTTCTGTAGTCTGGAGTTGGTATGACAGACCATGGTATTAAAGTTCCTTCTCTCTCATTTATTCTTTAGAATAAAGTCTTTTTCTCCCATTTGTGACTTCTATTTGTAATGATTCTTATGGTTCAAAGTAGCTGCTGGAGCTCCAGCTATTTAGTTTATATTCCAGTCAGTAAAAAGGAAAAGAACGGTCTATAAGGATAAGCTGCTAGCCTTTAAGGATGCTTTCTGGAAGCTGTACACACAACTTCTGCCACTGGAGTATTCACCAGAAATTAGCTGCATGACTCACTTTGCTGCAAGAGAGGCTGGGAAATCTAGCACCTCCTCCCCTTTTCTTCCTGGTGTGTGTGGGTGGCTGTGTAATGGTTATATAATCAGTTAAGCATATTTCTGATATTGAGGAAAATAGGGAAAATGGATACTGGGGAAAATGGGAAAGAGGGTTGGTAGACTCTTGACACAGAACCTTAGAGATAGCCTCTTATGGGCACCAGTGCACACACTCTGTGACAGTCCAGCCTGTATCCTGAGAAAATTCAGAGATAAGAAATGGATGAAGACTCTTCACTGAGCTGTCATTGAAACAGACATTGAGAATATCACAATTGACTTGCAAGTACAGGAAAACTAGACAAAGTGGTGTGGTATTGTTATGAGTGTGCATTTAGAAACATACCTACACCACACACACACACACCCCACATACACACCCCTTTATTCATATCGGGGACCTCTCTGCGACAGCTCACTGACTCCTTTTCTGGTTTGACTTTATAGGGAGCTAGGGCAGAGGAGTGGGAATTAAGGCTTTTTGCGAGATGGAGAAAACTTTTGACAATTTGCCAGTTACATGACTCACCATATACAAAATTAGATGAATACTATACACGATAAGATATGACTCTAGACTGAATTGATAGATTTTTTTTGTCAAAACTTACCAGAATTACCACACACTTGAGTATCTTAATCTGAGCATTTTCCATCTCCACAAAGAGAAACTGAGAATGAACAAGGTGTTCTTATTTTGCTGCTGGCCAAAGCTGCTATGGAATTCCTCTATTGCAATAACAAAGCTGGGGACAAACTTTTAAACAACCAAGTGGTGCAAGCTATATTTTAGAGCTGGTTTCTGAATTGTAGAGAAATAGTTCAAGATCACTAAGAGCTAAGTGTAGGTGATAAGGTGTGATAACAAAGTTCAAAATTTAATAACCAGTCATATCATTTCCCTGTGAGTCTCATGAGATCATTTTGAGGGCAGTTTTCTTTCTTTCTTTTTTCAGGGACAGAGTCTTGCTCTGTCGTCCAGGCATGTCTTGAACTCCCAGCCTTAAGTGATCCTCCTGCCTTAGCCTCCCAAAGCACTGGGTTTATAAGCATAAGCCACTACACCTGGCCCAAGTTTTAAAAGATAAGTTAGAAAAGAATGTTTCTGATGATAACAATGCTGCAGGAACAAAAAGTGTGGGCCTCTTCAGGTGACTAATTTGAAGGGGATTAAACAAAACTGAACAAAATCCAAAGTTGTTAACAATTGAAGGCTTTTCTTGAGTATTATGCCTTGTTCCTTTCAGCTTTTTGTGTTATCCAATCAGTGGATGACTCTTCTATTCTAGGCCAAATTCCAGGACTTACAAAAATAAACAGTAAAGTAGAACTCACACCAAAGATGGAGATCAGTACATTTTTCTACAATGCTGTCATTCTCAATCTTCAGAGTGTTAAACCTCACTCAGGTACGACCCACATCGGTTCAGCCCCTGACTCAAAATAATCTTTTCCCCCAAATTCAAGATATTTTTTTAGCAAGGCAGATACAATGGAAGCTGTTTAAAATGTGGAGTTTTGTTTAAGCCTTTTTTTTATTACCTCCCTGAAACAGAAATGATTGACTTCCATGAAAGACTCATACTTTGCATGACATAAGGCCAACAGACACCTCTACAACTTAGTGGCCACATTGAAGTAAACAAGCACACTGTTAAATAGGAAAGATTTACTAGGAGAACTATGCAATCATTACATTCTCTGGTTCTTGCAACATCCAGTATTTATCATGGGAAAATCTCTCATATTCCTCATATTATTAATACAATACCATGATTTGTTAATATATTTTTATGTTTGTAGGAAAGGAAAAAAAATAATTAACTGTACAATGAATGTGAATGGGTTTCAAGCCTAGAAAGGGAAATTTGACCAAGTCTCCCAGATTTCAGGGCTTCTTCAACTTTAATGTGAACAAGAATCACCTGAGCTCCTTGCTGAACTGGCCATTGTGACTCACGAGGTTTGGGTGGAGTTGAGTTCGGCATATCTACCACGGTTCCATAGGACACTGATACTGCTGGTTTTAGGGCAGCACTTTGAGTAACAAAGATCTCAGAAAACATTCCTTTGTAAAGAGCCTATATCAAAAGTAAATAATTAAACAATCTCCCAATTGCAACCTAGACACATGCTTGCTGTGATTCATGACGCTCTGAAGAGTTCAGTTCTGGAAGTCATTAGGAAACACTGAAGCAATGTACTTTTTTCCATGTGTCTAGTGTGTGTGATAAATCAGTGGCGAATTGGAACAGGCATTATCTGATTGGTGTGTGGCTTGGAGACTGAAGCTTTGTAGTTATTTCAGGTGTGAGTGTGTTTAGTTTTAAAAACAATAAGCAGCAGGGTATATGGTTTGAGCATCCTAAAACTCAGGGGCATATGGTACCTTTGGGTGAGGACATGAATTTTCAATTTGAGGAAAAGAAGGAACTCAATGAGTTTAATTAAGAAAGTTGTTAAAAGCAAGAACCTTGTCACATATTTTGCTTTGATGTTAATTCTTCAATAAAACAGACTAGGACATGATGAAGAGCAAGGTGGTTACAAAAGTAACACAAAACATGAAATCAAGGAGTTCTCATTAGGGAGGGCATCAGAATTGTATCTGTATTTGTTGTTATCATTTACCTGCAATATACTGCATTTGAGCATGATACACAAGGTCTAGATCTTGGTGTCTTAAAATGTTTTCTTTTTTTCCTTTTTTTTTTTTTTTTTTTTAGACAGTGTCTCCCTCTGTCTCTGGAATGCAGTGGTGGAATGCATGGCTCCCTGACGTCTTGACTTCCCAGGCTCAAGTGATCCTCCTGTCTCAGCCTCCCAAGTATCTGGGACCACTGGTGTGCACCACCACAACTGGCTACTTTTTTTTTTTTTATTTTTGTAGAGACAAGGTATATTAGTCCGTTTTTGTATTACTATATAGAACTTTCCAAGACTGGGTAATTTATAAAAGAAAGAAGTTTATAAAAGAAAGAAGTTTAATTGACTCACAGTTCAGCATGGCTCCAGAGGTCTCAGGAAACACGCATGGTGGAAGGTGAAGGAGAAACAAGACATCTTCTTCACAAGATGGCAGGAAGGAGAAGTGCTGAACGAAGGGGTAAACCATCAGATCTCGTGAGAATTCACTCACTATCATGAAACTAGAACAGCATGGAGGAAACTGCCCCTGTGATTCAATTACCTCCACCTGGTCTTTCCTTGACATGTGCAGATTATGACAATTACAATTCAGGATGAGATTTGGGTGGGAACAAAAAGCCTAACCATATCATGTGGTCTCACTACATTGCCCAAGCTAATCTCTAACTCCTGGGCTCAAGTAATCCTCTTGCCTTGGCCTCCTAAAGTGCTAGGATTACAGCTGTGAGTCACTGTGGCTGATCCTAAAAGTGTTTTGTAATTAATCCAATTAATCCTTAATTATCATCTAAAAGAACTGTACATATAGGCTACCATGGCTTCTCTGGAAACACAGATGCAAGAAAGCCTGCTGTGCATACACTACTGTATAGAATCAGATCAGAGAGATGGTTTTGCAAGGTGTTTGGAGAAAAGTCACATATTTTAGCCTGGAAAAAGAGTAAAGAATTTTTTTTTCAATGTAGAGGTGAAAGTTATTGCAAATTTCTACTTACAAACATTTTCTAAAGATGTTCAGATTGACAAAGAAGTAGAGTTGCATTTTGTACAGTCATTGAAGGATGGATCTTGTGTATTATAAACCTCATAGATTAGTCCAATTTATGTTTTCTGGAACACCAGTCATACAAGGTATTTTGAAAATATGAGTCCCATTTTCAAGTGCATTTAGGAAATATTACAGACATTATGTTTCTCATGGAAAGTTATGGTGTACTATAGCCAGGTAAAGGCTCTGAGACATCCTGTGATATAGAAACTTGTATTTATGCTTTTTCCTCACAGTGGTAAATTTCAACATGTTTGAAACAGAAGGTGCCAATCAAGCTCTTTATATATCAACAGTGATGTTTTATATGACCAAATATCTTGCTCCTGCTTGTTGTTTGACTCTAGGTATGCAATTTAACTTATGATGCCAGTTTCTTCTTCCTCAAGGATTTTCATGGATAATTTTAGTGAGAATAAAGATGGGTAGGAAATGCTATAAAATTCCAGGATAATCCCAAATCTATAATACAGTGGTAATTTCCAATCTCTGGCATATGGTTATAAAACTTTGGTCTCTTATGGATGTCCTATTTGATCCTTTAGATAGAAACCCCTAAGATGAGTGCAGGATCAGGAACCTAATATAATACTTCCTATAAAGATGCAATGAGTACTCTTATTGATTGATTGATTGACTAAAAATGTTTGTAGAGTAGCCTTAAATTATGATTACCATAGGCCTTGAACTATGCTGGGTGCTTTGGAGAACACAAAGGGCAAATTTATTGACCTTGAGGAACTGTCAGCATAGAGTCTCAAGATAGCCGCCCTTGAAAAGTTAAATAAAAATAAAGACCATGTATATCTAATAACATATGCATAGTACAGACATTTTGGACAGTGGATTTTGAGAGGCAAAGAATGTTGCAAGCTTCTGGAGGGTAAGATTATTTATCTTTCCTTTGTTAACTCTTAAATCCTTAAATAGAATTTTATTGAACTGCATTGGATTATATTGATTGGACTGAGTAGTCAAAACAAAACAAAACAAAACAAAACAAAACAAAACTCCCTAGAGGACTGTGGGCTTGAGAACAGTCTCATCTGCTGGATCTTTGGGTTCAAAAGATTTTCTTTGATTTAGGTATACTAGTAGTTTCTTGGCAAAAGGAATTGGCATGAGGACAAACAGGAAGATCAGATGTCTTTTATAAGAGAATCTCAAAGCTACATGTAGTAGACCTACATATTCAACTAACAAGCTTAACTGGCAGGAGATATGGGAGCACTCTTTCAAGAAAGGTGTTACACCTCCCACAACTTGAAGATGCCTCTTAATGGTAAATAGATCCAATGAATAATTTCTCTTTGTGCAAAATGAAGGAAGAACTCAGAGCTAATTTTGCTCTCTTCCTCAAATAAGGATTATACACAGCATCCACTTCTATATAATTGTCAATCTTATTGACCTTAAGACTATTGGCCAGGCACGGTGGCTCACGCCTGTAATCCCAATGCTTTGGGAGGCTGAGGTGGGTAGATCACAAGATCAGGAGTTCAGGACCAGCCTGGCCAACATGGTGAAACCCCATCTCTACTAAAAACTACAAAAGTTAGCTGGGTGTGATGGCAGGCACCTGCAATCCCAGCTACTTGGGAAGTTGAGGAAGGAGAATCGCTTGGACCTGGGTGGCAGAGATTGCAGTGAGCTGATATTGTGCCACTGCAGTCCAGCCTGGGTGACAGAGTGAGACTCCATCTCAAAAAAAAAAAAAAAAAAAAAAAAGAAAAAAGACTATTACCCTAGGTTCCCCAAATGATACCTCAGGCCCTATGGCTGTCATGCATCCTCCACAAATGTGTCTGTCTTGCAGGAGTTTTTCATTTGTCTCCAAAAAGCTACAGGAATATCTTTCTTTTGTTTCCGTGGACTTAAAGTTACTCTTGATTTTTACTGTGACTATGTTTCTCTAACTTGGGACTAATTAAAGAAGAGATCTATTGACAGAGAGAATAAGAGAGAAGAATGAGGAATCATTTGTGCCCAGTGAACAACAAGTACTTGCTTGTATACTGATTAAAATAATCTGTTACTTAGGGACTAATTGGTTTTTGTCAGTTTTTTTTGTTGTTGTTGTTCATTACTTTTCTGCAGGTGTTCAAGTCCCACTGTTTCCATACATCTATTGTGATGCCTTTGACTGTATTTGCTCAACTCTTTGAAGGTTAATGGACCACAAAGAAGAATCTGATGAATAGGTGATGTGGGAATATAAGAGAGCAGAGGATGGCAATGTTATGGGATTGCTCTGGTGTTGGAATTTGGGTGCTTCTAGTATGAGTTCCATTGGCCCCCAGCCTCTGGTCATCACATCGTTCCCTGTGGTTGGCTGTGGAGTCTTTGTGAAACCCCTTAACCTCTCTGTTCTTCCCCTTCATGATGGTGTGTTTTGAATGATACTGCATACTAATTTGTAACAGGTTTTGTGATCCCCGGATGCTGTAAATTGCTTGTTATTAACAATAATTGCCTACAGATTTTTTTCCCAACCATTTACATGAAGAATCTTTGCAATATGAGGTTAAATTATAATATGCTAATAGTCAATCAATGTTGAATAGTAGGTTGCTTTCATAGACTGAGCTGCCACACTTTGGCTGCTCAAAGCAAGTGCATTCCTCTTCATACACATGTTATTTCTGGTTCAGGCTTGCTGCTGTTTTGGCATTAGGGAATAAAAATCTCCTTGACGTAAGCTTTTTTTTACCACCCTTGCATTGAGGCATAGGGGTTTGGAAACCACACATGTATCCCCCTTCATGAAAAAGCGATGGTCTCATTCCTGTATAGGTTATGTGCAGCTGCTGCAGCAAGACACTCAGAATTCTTGTGAACAAAGAAAGCTCTGTGCTGAAACATAGCTTAAAGGAATGGCAGTAAGCATTAGGAAATTTGCAGGAATCTTCCAAAAGGAAAGGCTGTACAAACTGAATTCCCACCAAGAACAATGTAAATAAATCCAACTTTTATAGGATATATAAACCAGAGAGACAGCAGCAAATGGCTAAAATTGCAAGGGACCTGATCCGTGTTTCTGACCCCCTTGAAGGATACACGTAGGTGAAAGTAAGGCAGGTGCTGCTGGAAAGATATTTGAGGCAAAATTTACAATTTCTTCCCTTTGGCCAAGATATTAGTCAACCAAGAAGACTTTATTATAAAACTTCCAATTGTCAAAAACTGAGACATAAAAGAAGCACAAATCATAGTCTCTTATTTTGAGAAGCTTGCCAGTTGGTTGCTGAAACGAGACAAACACCCAAAAGAGAAACCCTAGTTAAGTTTCCCTTTATGTTGTGAATCAGTAGATTTCACCTGGAGGTGCATCTTGAATTAAGAGGAGGCTTATCTAGAAGAGGCTATTGCAGAGCCTGAGTTTCCAGGAGGTAGATCTTATCACTAGAAACTCAGGAACTTTATTTAGTTCATCACTATATCTTCAGCACTTGCAAGAGTCTCCATCATATAGTGGTAATTAACAGATATTTGTTGAATGAAGGGATCAATGAATAAAGGTGGAAAGGAGCAGCAAGAGTATAGTAAATACTGTTTGGGGTATATGTTCAAATGATGATTTCCTTGTTCATTAATTGGCATGGGTTGGGCTACAGGAACAGAAAGCCTAACAGCAGAGGAAACGCACAGAGATTTTTTTATCTTATGAAGCCCAGGGCAAACCAAATACCATCAGAGACCCAGGTTATTTCACGTTTCTGCTTTGCCATCCTTTACACTAGCCTTTGTCCTTATTGTGTCATCTCATGGTCACATACGGCTGTTGCAATTATAGATATCAATTGCTCTTTATTTTTTGCCAATTTGTTTTTCCCCAGTGATTTTTGCAGGTATTTTCTTGTCTGGAACCAGGAAGCTACAATTCGCTGCAAGGGAAGCTGAGAGCAAGTTTGTAGAATTCTAATCTGCATAGTAGAATTATCAATCGTCATACTTGATAGAGGTGAGAATGGGAATTGAGAAAGTATGATGATTGAATCATTCCATAGTACCTGCAACAGAGCTTCCCTGTAATTTGTTGATGGTCCATGGGATTGGATGTTTAAATATCATGTTTGAGCCACATATGAGTCTTCATCCCGAGCCACCACTCGGTGGTATGGAAGTGGCTAGCTGCCCCAAGCTTTTGGAATTCTAGAGTCAGAAAGAGCCAAGTGAGTTTCTGAGGATCGCTGGAACTGCAATATTTATGAGCCCTCCCAAGCTGTTGTTGTTGACTCTGAAAAATACTCGAAATTTGGTCTCTGGCAGAGAGCACAGAACAGAGCAGACACTTGAGAGAAGTAGGGATACAGAGAGAAATAAGATGGACTTCCTGTTCCTCGGTCTAGTCCATTCCTGAGATACAGTGCCCTTGGATCATTTTAATAAAATTTCCTCTTCCAACCTACTTTTAAAATTTCATCCAAAAATTTTTAAAGTATAAAGTGTGATCAAAATTGTACATTCAGTGTGCATGAGCTTTCTTTGGGGGATAATAAAAAAGTCTAAAATTAGATTATGGTAATAGTTGTACAACTCTGCAAATGCACCAAAAACCATTGAATGATGCACTTTAAATGGGTGAACTATATGGTAATATGGTAGGTAAATTAGATCTCAATAAAGCCATTTCAAAGCTTATATTCACTCTAATTCAAATGTGTGAAGAGGTATATTCTATCATTTATATAACTAATTTAATAATCCTAAATAAATCCCTAAATAACCCTAAATAATTCCCTACCTTTCTCAGTAGCGAGAAAAAAATATACTTTATGTTTGCAATTAAATGTTTATCTCAGAATCTTTATGCTCAGGCCATCTTCATTGGATGCTTTGGCATCTTTTGAGCAAATGGTTGGCCATTTAGCTTTTTTACCCTTCCTATATTGGGTCAGTGTCTGTAGATGTTCACAGGTCTCTGCTGCTGACACTTTGGCTTGTATCCTGGAGGTTGCCTATTGGGGTACCCTGCTTTCATCTGGTGTATTGAAGCATCATGATGCCCCCCATTGTTCTAGATTCTAATCCCTGCCTTTTACTTCTAATTGTCCAATCCCAGTACACAAAGCTCTGCTTTTGCTGACCCAGACTTCTGCTGGTCCACTATCTTTGAAAGTATTTCCAAGTCCTCCCTCCATTAAGCACAGAGAACTTTCTGGATTTCCACAAGCAGTTTCCATTTTTAGTCCCTGAGGAGACAAGAACACTCAGGCTTATCTATCTATTTACCTGCCTTGGCAACTGACGTGAAATCCTTCAAACCTACTTTGAAAGTCTCTTCTCAGGATTCCCTGCTTTCAGACTTCCCACCAACCTATGTAGTGTTTCTCCCTTATCCAGTACCCCTAGTCCCCCAGTCAGAACCCTCTACCCCTTTGCTTTCAGTAAAATTTCACCTGCTCTACATCGCCAGGCCTCCTTCTGGTTAGGTGAATGTGAACTGGTGGAATCAAAGGAAAAAAACAATCATTTACTTTACCCAAGCCAAGCTTTCAAAGAGTTAGAAAAATTCGACTTTGAATGTCAAAAGCTGGCTTTTTCTTAAATTTTATTTATTGAGATACAATTTTAATAAGATTAAAAGCATACGTTTAAAGTACACATGTTGATATTTTCTACTAAATGTACATGTCGCTTTAATTCAGTAGTGAGTGAACTTGATTCGTATTTGCAAGAGTGCAAGGAAAGACCCTGAGAGTGAAGCTGGGGCGTCTGAGTTTTGAAAGGGTAGACCCATTAGCCTGTAATTCTCTGTGAAACTAATAAACTTGAGAAGTCCATGTAACCAATACATGGTGAGAGGTGTTCTGTTAGCTGTGGTCGTTATGACCTTTTTCTCTGGTTTCTGAATCGCTCTACTATATGTCATTGGCTTCCACAGCCTCAGGCTGGTCAAACTCCCACTCAGGTGTAGAGTCCATCTTTTCAAACTCTGCCTCTCTTCAACAGAAGATTCTCAGTCCATGGACTAACAGGCAGGGACTATTTTGATCATTGCAATTTACAATAAGGTACAAATGAGGCTACTGGGAATTACTTGAATTTTCAAAGATGATCGATACCTGAGTATTGGGTCTGATCTGTAGAAATACTAAGGGGCCTGGACCTTCTCACATTAATCCATGGCTGTTTTAAGCCAGCCTCTTCCTGCCTTTGAGATATGTCTCTGTGCTTCTCCCACTTTTATCTTGTCCACTGGGGAGCCAATGGAAAGTCATTTTTGCAACTTTCTTTCCATCCTCCTTTATTCTTGCAGGCATCCTTCCAAAGAAGTCATTTCGTAAAGAATATGAGCCCTAAATACCTAAAATGATGAATTACATATCCATCAATTCTTAGAGTTATTATAACCATAAACCCACTATGCCACAAAGGTTAAGAGCACAGAATTTGATAAACTAATGTTTGAATCCATTCCTATAACCTCCCAAGTCTACTCTTGGCATTACCATTTTTTGGGTCCTTAATTTGAGCCAGACATTATGTCAAAAACTTTTACATATATGGCAAGTATATGATAGAATTTCATAATCCATGAAGGTAAATTTCTTTCTAGCACCAAAATCACAATAATTCAAACCCTCATTCTGCTTGATAGCTGGAAATCCAGCCTGTGTGGGTGATAAAGTCTGGGTGAGTAAAGGTCATCTCAGACCTTCTGGAAACACAGCAGGCTCTCTCTGAGTCCATCCTCATCCACATGGGAGCTTTCTGCATTCGTTGGTATGTATCATGCCAGGTCACATCATCTGGACCAGGTGCACTTTTCAATCTTGAAGTTATGCAATGCACTGTAAACTGCAGAGTTCTGTAACATTAGGTATAGACAACAACCCCACCTGGAATACACATGGACTCTGCAGTGAAATACAGCCCGTGCCCAGGATATTACCAAACGCAGAGCTGCAAAACTAAAATAAAAGCAATGTTTCAAATTCAGTCCACTTCCTAAAAAAGTACACTGATGGCATCTTGTATAATGAGATGTGCTGGTGATTTCTTTTTAAACAAAAGCCTACAGTCAGAGAAAATGGAAAACTAGGATTTGCAACATTATATATAATTACAGAGCTATGTGACCAATAACATTATATATAATTACAGAGCCATGCGGCTGATAACTCAGATGTGACTCTCCCTCTCCACACCTCATATGCACAGACAACTTTCAGTGGCCTGGAAGTCCTTCACTGGTATCCACTGTTCAAATAAAGCTGGGGTGAGAAAACTATTCAAAGACCTAGATATTAAAACTTCTCAGGAAGAAAACTAAGGTACATAGGTTCATTTTTAAAAACATACATATAATGTTTTACATTTTTTTCTCGATATAAACAAAATAGTGATCTTTTTTTAAAATCTAGAAAATAGGCCTGGCATGGTGACTCACGCCTGTAATTCCAGCACTTTGGGAGGCTGAGGCGGGTGGATCACCTGAGGTCAGGAGTTCGAGACAACCCTGGCCAACATAGTGAAACCCTGTCTCTACTAAAACTGCAAAAACTAGCTGGCTGTGGTGGCGTGCCCCTGTAATCTCAGCTATTCGGGAGGCCAAGGTGGGAGAATTGCTTGGACCCAGGAGGCAGAGGCTGCAGTGAGTCAAGATAACGCCACTGCACTCCAGCCTGGGCGACAGAGTGAGATCCCATCTCAAAAAAAAAAAAAAAAAAAAAAAAAAAAAAAAGAAGTAGAAAATAAAGAGAAGCAATAGAGAAAAAATGAAAGTCACTTAAAAGTTTATTGTTCTTTTTAAAAACCAATAATATTTAATCTATTATTTTCCAGTCTTTTTCTTACAAATGCATTTGTTAATATTATATTTTATATTTATATAATATCATGTATTTTATTAGTAAATATGTTGTGTTGTTTTTACAGTCTAGAATTATTAACATACTAAAACAAATATTTTATTATATTTTAAAATTGTTTTCACAAATTAGATCAATCAACATGTAAACTAAATTGACTTCTAAAACAATAAAACCAAATTATACTTTCACTTGAAGTGTTAAAGAATACTTATCATTCTTTTTTTTTTTTTTTGAGACAAGGTCTCATTTTGTCACTGAGGCTGGAGTGCAGTGGCATAACCACTGCCCACTGTAGCCTTGATCTCCTGGGCTCAAGTGATCCTCCCACTTCAGCCTCTAGAGTAGCTGGGATCACAGGTGTGCACCATTACACCTGGCTAATTTTTTAAATTTTTAGCAGAGACATGATCTCACTATGTTGCTAAGGCTGGTCTTGAACTCCTGTGCCCAAGAGATTCTCCTGCGTCAGCCTCCCAGAATGCTGGGATCACACTCATGACCTACCATACCTGTCACTTAACACTCTGAAACCTACAAGCATGAAATATTTAAACAAATAAAAACTGGTGCCACTTCAAATTTTAAAAATATCTTCCTGTGACTGCTAGAGATTTGAATTGTTTTCATGCGCTTGTTGAGCAATTATATATTCTCTTTTGTGGATTAGCTGGTTCTGCCCTTTGTGTAGTTTTGAGCTGGACGAGGGGAATGAAAGATATTACTTGTTTCTTACTTTTGGTAAGATCACTTTCATTAAAAAAATAATAATAAACCTTTGTCATATTTTTCTCAGTCTGATGTTTAGCTTTCTTATGGTCATTTTTACTCATTCACATGTAATTTTCTTACGTGTTCAAAACTCAGTAACTTGGAAAGACCTACACATGTGAATGTATAAGTAAATACATTTTTCTCATCAGGAAATTCCTAACATAATTTTGACCTGGGAGTGTGTGTACTCAGGTGTACACAAGTGGGCTGCCGGGCCAGTGCTCACCCATGTGTGCTTGGCTAACCTCACTCCAACGATATCCCTCCACCAGGATGGCCAGGTTGAACAATGCATTTGCTGCTATTTCTCTCAGGAAAGACATGAGGCAGGTCAGGCGCTCTTTCTGCTGCTCAGACGTGGATAACCTTGTGAAGGACCCATTCAGAGAGCAAGTTGCTTAAAATAAAATGGCAGGAAGACTTTTAAGAGATGGAACATCTGTGATAAACTCATTTTCTGTGTGAGCACCAATGGAGATGCCTGTCTGGGTCGGCTGAGCAGCATTTCTATAGCAGTTGAAAATCCATTTCATTTCATTATCGGAACTATTCAAGCACTCCGGTCTGGATCAGGGAACAGCTTCTTAAACCTGCAGGAAGCTCATTTACCCCTGCTGAGGCTCCAGCTCCCTTTCTTATGGGAAGGTAGAGACGGCTTACTTACAAATCCTGGCATATATGTGTGTGTATGTGTGTATATATATATATAATCTACATCCACACACGTATGATTTGTATTGAAGCAGCACATTTTCCAGGATCCTCCATCTCTAGCAGCCCTAATATTATCCTTTTTCTGTTTTATTTGGGTCTGTTTCAAGGCTTCTTTCCCAATCCTCTCATCTGTTAGAAATACTGCTCTCCGTGCATTAGTAAACAGACAAGTGCCTCTCAGGTGGCGCGCAGTGGAACAAAGAACAGAGCATCAATTCTCTCAACAGCCCACAATGAGGCAAGTCATAGTATTTTTCAAACAACAAACACTGGTTGAGAAAACTTTTAAAGAATCCCAGATGGCATTTACAGATTCAGAACTAAATTAATGGAGGGGAAAAATTTCCATATACTTTGAAGCATTTACAATGAAAGCCATAAGACTTCTAGTTGTTTCTCGACTGCGACACTTCTGGGCTGCAACACCATAACTGCAGCCACATTCTCAGATCTTCCATGTCAGAGAAGGAGCCAAGAAGCCTGTGGCTACTGAGAAGAGGCCAGCTAAGAGATGCTGGCATGTGGGAAGCAGGCACACTACTAGTGGATAGGGAGCATGGTAAATAGAGAGACCAGTGAGGGCAATTTGCATTCCTTGAGGGCAATTTGGTCTCCAAAGAACAGAGTGATCAGGAGGGAGTGACAGCCAAGACAGTCAGCCAAAGTGTCGCAGCCATCCGAGGAATCAGGGAAATCCTGGCAGGTGGGCCCCTGGCCAGGGTAAGGGAGTTTAAAAAGTAAGTGCCTCTAGAAAGCGTACCTCAGAGGACTCAGAGGAGGCCTTCATTCCTGGATTACTGGCTAGAATAAACCACCATCCCTCCCTTAGAAGGAGCCCTAGGATGGGCGTGGTGGCTCACACCTGTAATCCCAGCACTTTGGGAGGTCAAGGTGAGTGGATTACTTGAGGTCAGGAGTTTGAGACTAGCCTGGCCAACATGGTGAAACCCCGTCTCGATTAAAAATACAAAAATTAGCCAGGACTGGTGGCGGGTGCCTGTAATCCCTGCTACTCGGGAGGCTGAGGCAGGAGAATCACTTAAAACTAGGAGGCAGAGTTTGCCGTGAGCTGAGATCACACCACTACGCTCCAACCTGGATGACAGAGTAAGACTCTACCAAAAAAAAAAAAAAAAAAAAAAAAAAAAAAAAAAAAAAAAAAAAGGAAGTCCTAGGCAGGTTATTGGAGAACAGACTCAGGTACATGAAAATTGTCCGGTTCCCATCAGAGATAGCTCCCAGACAGGGCAGCAGCCCTGCGGCTGAGCATAGGCCAGGGCAGCTCCACGGAGGGGTCTGCTTGAGGCCGGGCCTCTGTGTGTCTGGGATATTGGTTGCTTCTGTTCACCCTACTAAGTATAGGGTTAGTCACATGGCTCAGGAGGTGCTAAGTCTGCAGGAGGAATGGGGCTTAGGTTAAATCCACATCATAATAATGTGATCAAGTTCTACTATTTATAAGTGACCAAATTGGGAATTTGTAGGCAAGGTAAGAAGTATAGGGATGGGAGTCAGGAGCCCCGTGAGTGCTGGAAGAATTTTAGCATTAAGACTGTTAGGTTTTAAAAGCAATATTATGTTTATTTTGTACCCTAGTCTATTTCTTTTCTTCAAGGAGTCTGCCTGTCACAACACTGCGCATAGCGTGGGGGCTGGATTAATGCCTGTTGCTGGACTGGAGATGTCTCAAGAAAATCAGGTGAATGGGTACTGTAGATTAGCCACTAGAATGGGGTCCAGGAAAAGCTGGACTCTGTGTTGTGGGTTGAATGACTAGGTTGCAGGCAGATGAGTACAACAGAAACAAAGCTGTGGCAATCACCCTTGGTTGAGCATTTACTGCAGACCTCTCCATTACATGAAATGTTTCATGTGCATTGTTTTATTTACAGAAGGCCTATGAGATGGGTACTGTTTTTTTCACACATAGTGACTGATGAAGAAAGTAAGTCTCAGTATAAATAAGAAACACCCCCAAAGTCACATGAATGAATGGTAGAGCTGGACATGACAGCCAGATCTCTCTGACTTGGAAGTCTATGGGACTATACACTGTTGATGGCCTTTTTTGTCTGGTAGTATTTATCCTATGCAGTGTCAGCCTCAGTCTGATTGATTGACTGCTACACTGATTAAGTACAAGATCCCATATCTTGTCAACAGAGTTAGAATATTTTATTTGAATTCCCAAGCTTCAGCTGATTCACCCTTTGCCCGCGTGAAATTAGTAAAATGGCTACATTAACATTTCTTTTAATGCTCTTTTTAAAAAGAGTACATTTTTAAGCATGGAAATAATGCATTTAAATGTGCTCTATAAAATGTGCAGTTGTTTATAATAGACCACGGAAATTGCAAATGCAAAAGTACAAATTGTTTTAGACATGGCAATTTTTGTACTTATAGTACTTACAATGGCCTAAAATACACATTTTAGTGTATATGTGCTGAGAAATGTGTTTTTAAATGTTGACTTGCAGTGTAGACATATCAAAATTTTTTCATTAATTGCAAATATATCCTAGTTACTACCTATTTCTCGAATTAGAATAATATCTACCTCATTTTAATGACCAATATAGAGCAATTCACACAAACCTAATTTATGGGTGGGAAGCAAGATGGAAAATAAACATACAAAATGTTAAGTCTGCTACTTCAAAAGGCAGACATCTTTATTATATGTATTCGAATAATGGCGACTGTTGTTTGATCTGTACAATAAAGGTGGAGATGGGGAGAAAGAAAAAGGGAAAGGTAGAGCAGCAGAAAGGAAACAAGTAGAACCAATGATGGGAGTTGGGGAATCACATTGAGTTATTCACATGACAAACAAAAATGAATGATTATTTTTTGGCAGAAATATTTCATTAAGGTAGGACTGTGACTTTTTACTCATTTATATTAAGCTTAAATACCAGAAAAATGTTATTATTTTGCCTACTCTCATTTATTAAAATCATTGTAAAAATGTAGTTCCCAGACATCCATCTGTCATATCAGGAAATAAACTAATTTTCTCTTTCTTTTTTTTCCTCCAAATATGCTAGAAGATACTAAACAAATGTAATAAAATTTATTATATATTTTCTCCACTATATAAGAATACAAATACTTACTAGAAAACTTGGAAACACAGAAAATAGAGAAGAAAAATCTGTATTCTTACCACCCAAATAAAGCGAATCTTAACATTTTAATAAATTGTCTTCCTTCCAGTCTTCCCCCCCACCCCCACTTATAACTACTTACAGGCTTAAACCAACATTTTGGGGAACCATTAAAATATTCAGAGTTCAATAATTACTAGGTGCATCATCATTATTCCCCCCTCCCCATTGAAGAAAAGCAACAAAATGCTTCTGAAACCCTTAGTTTGCGCATCTCACTCTGAGTCCAAGAGAAATGATGTTTTACCTAAACTTAGTTAATTTCAACCTTGCATCCTTCACTGCTTTTGATGTATCCAACCATATGTGCAACAGAGCAGAGCTTCTATATACTGTTCCCAAGTCTCTCTCCCAAGTGCATTGTAATGATGATGGAACCATGAAAGGAGCATCAATGAAGAAATCGTACAATTCAGAATGTCAGTGAAGAATAAATCTAACGAACTTAATGTCTCAGCAGGTATCTATTGGTTCCAAAATTGGAACACAGTACATGGTAAGAATTTTCTTCCCTGGAGATAGCAGCTAGTAACAGGTCTGTTTTGATTCCATTAGTTTAGTTTAACATGAAAGCTGCTCCCGGCACTACTTAGTCTTTTACCAAAGATTGATGGGCAAATAGTCTACATAGCCCAAGCGAAGGGAAATGTTGGACATTCTGTGGGAAATTCAGGTTCTACAGAAGCAATCTTTGTATCTAAATGTGCACCTCTGTGCTTTGCCTCATTTTAAGCTTCTCCTATGTGATTGGTTGAAAGAGGACTCAGGAAATCTCAGAAGTTCTGGATGGACCTTCAGGTCACTCAGTTGCCTGACCCTTCTGTTTTCAGCAGGTGAGGCATGAGAGAAGTTATGCTACGTTTGAGAATGGAAAGTTTATATTAATTATAACTGATGTGTGTTGTGGGGAGTCAGGGACCCCGAACGGAGGGACTGGCTGAAGACATGGCAGAAGAACATAAATTGTGAAGATTTCATGGACATTTATTAGTTCCCCAAATTAATACTTTTATAATTTCTTATGCCTGTCTTTACTGTAATCTCTGAACATAAATTGTGAAGATTTCATGGACATTTATCACTTCCCCAGTCAATACTCCTGTGATTTCCTATGCCTGTTTTTACTTTAATCTCTTAATCCTGTCATCTTCATAAGCTGAGGATGTATGTCGCCTCAGGACCCTGTGATGATTGTGTTAACTGCACAAATTGTTCAAAAAGCATGTGTGTTTAAACAATATGAAATCTGGGCACCTTGAAAAAAGAACAGGTTAACAGCGATGTTCAGGGAACAAGGGAGATAACCATTAGGTCTGACTGCCTGAGAACCGGGCGGAACAGGGCCATATTTCTCTTCTTACAAAAGTGAATAGGAGAAATATCATTGGATTCTTTTTTTCAGCAAGGAACAGCCCTGAGAAAGAGAATGCATTCCCAGGGGTAGGTCTCTAAAATGGCCGCTCTGGGAGTGTCTGTCTTATACGGTTGCAGAAAAGGGATGAAATAAGCCCCGGTCTCCCGTAGTGCTCCCAGGCCTATTAGGATGAGGAAATTCCTGCCTAGTAAATTTTAGTCAGACTGGTTGTCTGGTCTCAAACCCTGTCTCCTGTTAAGATGTTATCAATGACAATGCGTGCCCAGTGGGACATGAAAGTATATCAGCAATTTTAATTTCGCCCCAGTCCTGTGATCTCGCTCTGCCCCCATTTGCCTTGCGATATTTTATTGCCTTGTGAAGCATGTGATCTCTGTGACCCACACCCTATTTGTACACTCCCTCCCCTTTGAAAATCACTAATAAAAACTTTCTGGTTTTGCGGCTTGGGGGTCATCATGGAACCTGCCAACATGTGATGACTCCCCTAGACACCCAGCTTTAAAATTTCTCTCTTTTGTACTCTTTCCTTTTATTTCTCAGACCAGCCAACACTTAGGGAAATAGAAAAGAACCTGCATTGAAATGTTGGGGGTGGTTCCCCTGATAGATGTGGTTTATAGACTTGAACTTTATAAACTCAAAGAAACTATGTATGCTTATTCAGATGTTGGCATTTTGTGTCTTTATACATTGGTGGCCGAATCTATGCAAGAAAAAAATGGTGAGAAGTTTTGTAGCTTTGGCAACTTTATCCCATAAAGTCACAATTTCTTCCCCATTAAAGTTTTCTGCCTTGATGTTTTATAGGGCTTTTTGTCTTGGGAAGGTGCTGTGGTCTTGAAATTCCCAAAGACTATGTAACCCAGTAGAGAACATCATCCCATGATTATCTTTAGGTAGACTAAGTGTTCTGTATTTTGTATATGTCTCAAGAGTTTGTCATCTACTTTTAGCTTATCAGAAAACTAGATTTTGCTGACTTATCTAGGTTCTATTATTTCTGGCTTCGTCATCTTATAGTTAGCCCCAACATTCTTGATGTGTGCACCCATATGTGTTTTCTAAATTGTATACAGCATCACTGATTAATTTCTGTGTTTCATCATTGACTTGGAACATGGACCTATACAGAATGAAGATGGCATTCTTTGTTTTCCTTAGTCAGTAATATAAACCTTTATATGTATTTGCTCTTCCTTATTATTTCCCTTTCTCATCAATGGTGTCTCTCCCCTTGGCCTCAAATAGGCTAATTGCTGTTTATTCCTTGATATTCTGCTTATGTAATCACTTGCTTCTATAATGGTTACTATTACTTTTTTGCTTGCTAATCAGTGAATCAGTGTAATTTCTCAGACAGTAAACTCCATTAGTACTTCTCTAAGTATTGCATTTTCTTCAGCTCCCATATATTCTTCCCTGGTTCACTGTATTCTCTTTATGGTCTAGACAAGAAGATGACAAATATTTTCTGTTGATAGCTAGATAGTAAAGATTTTAGGCTTTGCTTGCCATGTAGTCTCTGTTGCAACTACTCAGTTCTTCCATTATAGTACAAAAGCAGCTGTAGAGAATATGCAAATGAATGGGTGAAGCTATGTTTCCATAACATTTTATTTGCAAAAAGAAGCAGCAGAATGGATCTGGCCTGCAGGCTAAAGTTTGCTGATCCATGTTCTTGACTATCACCTGCCAGGATAGATTTGTTATAATCCCATCATCTTTTTGGCACATTAAGATTTTATAATATTTACATGTACTGTTATGTTTATTAATAATCATAAGGAAAAGATAATAACATTTCCTGAACACTTAAATGTCATGGGAACTGTGTTAAGCATCATACATAAATTATCTCATTTAATCAGTTCAAAAGCCTTGGGAGGTAGTTTCTAATATTAGTCGTATTTTACAGATGAGGAAACTAAAGTACAGAGACTTTAAGTATCATGCTCAGTAATGCCAGTTAAAAGGAATCCATGTGGCCCACATCCACAGCCCAGCCTACAAACTACTATTCAGTTCTGCCTCCACACACCGCAATACATGACTTCAGGTGTGGTGCCTACAAGTCCAACGGCACCCTGGTCAAATGGCCCTTTGAGTTTGTTCTAATTAGCTCTGGCCAAAGAAATGACAACACTGCTGTTGTGGTTCACCCAGTCCACAATGATCTTAAAGATTAAATATCACTTTTTCATATGTTTGTTGCCCATTTGTGTATCTTCTTTTGAGGATTGTCTATTCATGTCCTTTGTCCACTTTTTGATGTGATGTTTTTTTCTAAATGCTCAATATCACTAATGATCAGGGAAATGCAAATCAAAACCACAATGTGATACCACCTTACTTCTGAAAGAATGGCCATAATCAAAAAATCAAAAGACAGTAGATGTTGGCGTGGATGCAGTGAACAGGGACCACTCTACACTGTTGATGGGAATGCAAGCTAGTACAGCTGCTATGAAAAACAGTGTGGAGATTCCTTAAAAAACTAAAAGTAGAATTACCATTTGATCCAGCAATCCCACTACTGGGTATCCACCCAGGGAAAAATAAGTCATTATTCAAATAAGATACTTGCACAGGCATGTTTATAGCAGCACAATTCACAATTGCAAAATCATGGAACCAATCCAATGCCCATCAATCAACAAGTGAATAAAGAAACTGTGGTGTGCATATACATATAAAGTGATCCGTCCACCTCAGCCTCCCAAAGTGCTGGGATTACAGGCGAGAGTCACTGCACCTGGCCTGAGGAAAAAAATTTAAAAATCATTTCTAAGTCCCCATCCAAAGAGAACTACTGTTACTAATTTGATGTTTTACATTTTCTTGTGCATACTCTACATGTAGATTATTATTGAGAGAATACAGATTATGGTTTTACATACTTCTTTTTCCATTCAGCATGGTAGAGTGACCATTTTTCATATCTTTAAATGTCATGCAAAAGTATCATTTTATTGTATGTCATTTAGGTTGCACATTACATTCTAATTCCTGCTGACTGGCTATCAGGATTTCCTTCTCATAATTATCTACTACTCACTTGGAATCCTTGTAAGAATAGTTTCCTTACAAAATGAGAAAAGTTGAGCCCTTTCTATTAAAAAGGTTAAAATAAAAACTTCATCTGTTTAATTCTGGTTATCTGGAAAATGCACTATGCAGAACTTATAATGTCAAATAAATGAGCTGCTAATAAATGTAGATCATGTCTTATCCAAAAATGCCTATCTGCATGACATAGTATAGTCATTGTTATATATCAGTGCAGAGGGGAAGAAGCTGTGATGTTAATAAAGTTGAATTTTAAAATGAAAATCCAAAGAACTATATGTATATAGGCTAAACAAAAAGTTACTTTATTACTTAATAAAATGGATTAAAATGAGTAATCACCATAATTCATATATTCAAGAAGTTTTCTTTTCAAATTAACATTTTGAATCCTGCCATGCCATTCCCCTTCCATATAAATACACTCACATAATACATACACAACACACATATTCACACCCACTCACTCTCCTGAATTAATCAATTCTACATTTTGTTAGAGTTTAATCGTAAGATTTAGTGACAGATATTTTTCATATCTTGTCATATCTAACTTCTGGAATCACGTACATATGGTGAATTTGGTGCAGAAATGTGGCCAGATTTTTCAAAAGCACCAATCAAAACATTTTGATGGTTCATTTAATATAAGCAATAAAACCCCTCACTTTATGTTTTTTTTTTTTTTTTTGGTAACTTCTTAGAACAAGTGATTTTCCAGCAAGGGGATGGGGGCGGGTTTCACTGTATCCAACAACATATTGAATCTCTCTGCCTTTTTTCTCTCTCCTTGAAGATTCTTTAACTTGGAATTCAGCTCAAATTCAGAGTCTAACTGAAATTCAATTTAATAGTTAATCCCACAAGGGGATACAATAGCTGCTACACATTCTGGCAGACTCAAAAATCTACAAATTTTTAGTTTTAATAATGTTTTCCCTGTCTCTAATTTCCTGTGTAAGAAAACATTCTCTTGGACAATTACCCCCAAAATGGCCTTGCCAGAATCAATTTCAACTTTAGTTGTCTCAGAGAGTTCAGTAGCAGTCTGGGATATTTTTTTCCCCAATAATTTTTATTTTTTCTGCACAAGAAATCTTAGATTTTATTCATTGTCATCTCAAATGTCTTTACATATAGTTAAATATACATAGAACATATATGCATTAGCATTATGTATTAGTATAGTATTCAAACTGTCTCCAACTCACAAATGGGTCAAGTTCTATGAATTCTTCTCTCAGTCATTTGAAGCAAGCTATATGTTTAAGGGTAGATTCTAAGAAAAACAAAATTTAAAAATTTGAACCTTAATGCATCTGTAGAAAGCACTTTAAGCAATATTTTATGTGGCATGTAGTCCCTAGTGATATGGAGAAGTTCATTCTGAATTCTAGTTGCAGATACCATGAACACATCTCTCCCCATTCAGTGTCTTCTCTACCAGAGACATAAAGATTGGCATGTGGGATTAGTTTGGAAGCATAGGCAAAAATAATCACTATTGCCAATTTCTTGTTTATGCTTTACAACTTCAAAAAGAAAGACATTTCTCCAGATCTTTCACACCTCAGAGATACCCAACTGAGGACCAAAGGACAAGTTTACTCAGAAGAAATGTCAGGGGAAGTTCTAGTCTTAAATATATCTGCAGTCTTGCTGTTTATATAACAGTTATTTTTTTCCAACTGAGAAGAAAGTAAACGTTTTTATTAACTTATGAAAATGAAACAAAATGCAAGTTTACACAACATGAGGGCTCAGATGCTACTCTTGTAGATCATCATTACATTTGGGGGAATTTCTTTTCCTTCCTTCCTTCCTTCCTTCCTTCCTTCCTTCCTTCCTTCCTTCCTTCCTTCCTTCCTCCCTTCCTCCCTCCCTCCCTCCCTCCCTCCCTCCCTTCCTTCCTTCCTTCCTTTCTTCCTTCCTTCCTTCCTCTCTCTCTTTTTCTTTCTTTCTTTCTTTCTTTCTTTCTTTCTTTCTTTCTTTCTTTCTTTCTTTCTTTCTTTCTTTCTTTCTTTCTTTCCTTTCTTTCTTTCTTTTTTCCTTTCTTTTCTCTTTCTTTCTTTCTCTTTCTCTCTTTCTTTCTCCTTCCTTCCTTCCTTCCTTCCTTCCTTCCTTCCTTCCTTCCTTCCTTCCTTCCTTCCTTCCTTCCTCTCTCTCTTTCTTTTTCTTTCTCTATGTCTTTCCTTCTTTCTCTCTTTCCTTTGTCTTCTCTGTTGCCCAGGCTGGAGTGTTGTCATGCAATCACAGCTCACTGTAGCCTCGATTTCCTGGGCTCAGGCAATCCTCTCACTTCAGCCTTCTGAGAACCTGGGACCAGAGGCACACACCACCACTCCCAGCAAATTTTTAAAAATTATTTGTGGGCCAGGCATGGTGGCTCACGCCTGTAATCCCAGCACTTTGGGAGGCCGAGGCAGGTGAATCTCTTGAGGTCAGGAGCTCAAGACCAGCCTGGCCAACATGGTGAAACACTGTTTCTACTAAAAATACAAAAATTAGCTGGGTGTGGTGGCAGCACCTGTAATCCCAGCTACTCAGAAGGCTGAGGCAGGAGAATCGCCTGAACCCAGGAGATGGAGGCTGCAGTGAACCGAGATCATGCCACTGCAGTCCAGCTTGGGTGACAGAGCAAGACTCCATCTCAAAAAAAAAAAAAAAATTTGTGGAGACAGAGTCTCCCTGTATTACTCAGACTGCTCTCCAACTCATGGGCTCAAGTGATCCTCCCACCTTGGCCTCCCAAAGTGTTGGGATTACAGGCATGAACCACCACACCCAGACTGTGGAAATTTCTTAAGCAGAAGTGACTGCAAGCTGTCTGCAAGGCAGTGGGTGAAAACATCACTTACTTTGTTGAATACATCACTACTGAGGGATGAGATGGCAGCTTCAGGTATATGGGCAGCCACTCTCCCTCCTGCCCCTAGGTTAGGCGTTTCTCATCAATTCTCAACTGCTGCCTGCTGAGCTTGAATGAGACTTTAGAACCTTTTTCTACAATGGCACCCCATCCCATTCTTTTTGTCTTGTAAAAAGATTTTTATAGAAAGAACAGATTTTTTAAAAGAATACATCAAAAGTCAGTGTAATCTACCATATTTTCACATTAAATAAGGAAAACCACATGATCATATCAAAAGATGTAGAAAAAGCATCAGACAAAATTAATTCATGTTAAAAACTCTCAACAATTCAGGAATAGAAGGGAACTTCCTCAATTCAATAAAGGACTGTAGGTTTTTCAAAAATCAGTACCCAGAGCTCTCACAGAGTCAGGAATAAAGCCTGTTCCCATCAGCTAGACTGAAAAAAAAAAAAAAAAAAAAAAAAAAAAAACTCCCTCATAATTCACAGGACACAGGATAGGAGCAAACTCCCTCAAACCAATTAATTGCATCTACAGAAATGCTCATGGTGTATTCAATGATGAAAGACCAGATGCTTTCCCTCTAAGATCAAGAAAGAGATGAGGATGTCCATTTTCACCAATTGAATTCAATATTGTACTGGAGGTTCTAACCAGCACAATACAACCAGAAAAATAAATAAAAGATATTCAATTTGAAGGATAAAAACAACACTGTCCTTGTTTGGAGACAATGTGGTTATCTTTGTAGAAAATCTTAAGGAATTTACAAAACAAAAGAAATTAAAACTAGTGAGCTTTGTAAGGTGGCAGGATACAAAAATCAACATAAAAGTTAATTATATTTGGATATACTAGCAATGAACAATCAGAAATTGAAATTCAAATAACATTATCATAACATTACTATGAGAAATTAAATAAGACAAATAAGTGAAAAGATATATTGTGTTCCTTCCTTGGAAGACCCAATAACGTTAAGACATCAATCTGTTCCAGTTGCATCTATAGATTTAATTCAATCCCAATCAAAATCTCAATAGGTTTTATTTTAGTAGAAATTGATAAGTTGATTTTGAATCAATGGAAACGCAAAGGACCTAGAATACCCAAAATAATTTTGGAAAAGAGCAAATTTTGAGGACTAATACTACCTGTTTTCAGGATTTATTGTAAAACATAAGTAATCAAAAAAGGTAGTACTGGCATGAAGATAGACAAACTGATCTAAAATTTGGCTAAAACACAGGTGAAGGGATAAAACAACTCTGGTGTATCCATTCAATGACATACTATTTTGTAACAGAAAAATGAATTACATGATGAACACAAATAAATTTTAAAATGATTATGCTGAGTGAAAGAAGCCAAGCAAAAAGGGTTAGTATTGTAGGATTCCATTGATGGAAAATTCTAGGACATGTGAACTAATCTAGCGTGAGAGAAAGCAAATCTGTGGTTGCCTAGAGACCATGGGGCAGGAATGGTAGAAAGACATTACAAAGAGGTATTAATACGAGGAAGCTTTGGTGTTTCAGAGGTGGATTCATATGTCCAAACTTACCAAATCAAGTTGTATACTTTAAATATTTGCAGTTGACTGTATGTTAGCTATACCTCCCTAAAGCTGTTAAAATACTAACAATTAAAAACATTCAATATTAAAGATTCTTCTTCAACTCTTTGGTGAGAAAACCAATGGAATGTTTCAGGCAAAGAAGTATTGCTGCTCAAGAATGGTTTCTGAATAGATTGGAGGTTAAAGAAGGACTATTGAAATCCTGTTTAACCTAACTACCTTTCTCAAAATATATTGATCTTTTTCCTTAAGTAAAAAAGATTAAAATGAGCTATTTTCTGGCACTAGTGGAGAAGATGGCAAATGTGCAATGATCTAGCTGGACTTTTTTCCTACTTTTGCTATCAGGGCTGATGACTCTCAAGGCTCAGATATCTGTAGCTCAAGAATGGATGCGACCAGTGATGGCAAGCCACCCTGGGCCATTCAAGGCTCCCAGCAGGAAAGAAGGCATCTCTCATTTGGGTGTCTATAGAGAAAGCCCAACACTCTCACCTCCAGACCCAGGCTCAGTCTCTTATAATGCTCCCATTTCTCTCTTTGGTCTGGCCAACCTAGCTCAGATCTGAACTGCTTTTTCTCACTTTTGACCAGGGCTTATCTCATAGGCTTTGAAGAAAAACTCCACCTGGAGTTCCCACTTGGAGAAAAACTCTTGATTCTAATGCCTCATCCTGTATTGGTGGAGACACAGTGTTCAGAGTCCCAGAATTTCCACATTCAAGTCTTCCTGGCCAGCACAGAGTGATAGCTGACTCACATTCTCAAAAATATCTACGCCAAAACTACAAGGTCATGCCTGTTACTACTCCTACTCCTCAAAGGGAGGAAATCCTAGACCACAAACTACAGTGTAACAAAGTCCCTGAGAAAAGTGTCACTCCTTCTTTTCTTCACCAATCAAAGGAAGACAAAAACAAACAGAATTTTAAGGAGTTTTCTGAGCATTAATTAGCAGTATGAGCTTGGACAATTCACAACTTGTTGGTCTTCAATTTCCCCAGCTGTAGAAATAAAACAATTATACAGAATGATCTCGAAGGTCTCATTCAATTCTATGCAGACACATATGTTCCCAGGCCTTAGTGGGTTTGCAATCTGGTTGAAATAGAAAACTAGCCATCCTGAAAAAAAAAAAAAAAACCCAGCAAGCATTACTAGAAAAAGTACAATTATGTGTTCAATTATGTGGTACAGATTCTGAGTGTTCTAAGAATTCAGGGCACAGTTGTTTCTGAGGCTAGAGAAACAACTCAAGGCCTCATGGAGGAATGGTGTTTGTAGCTTGGTCTTAAATGTTGTTTACTAGCTCTGCAATTCCAAAATCCACTGGGGCAGTGGCTAATTTTCAGGGCAGGAACTGTGTCTCCTTAATCACTGTACTTCTCCTCCCTAGAGCTCCGTGTCCACACCATTGTATTTAGCTCCAAATCCACTCTATCTTGTCCTGTTTACTGTGGGCTCATGCATGCTGGTCCAACTATATTGTAAGTTCTTACGAGCCAGGCCTTTAGTTTACAAGTTTGTATCAATTCTGTGGCTCGACACGAGTAAATCATACTCTCTATGACACAGGCCTTTCTAAACTCTCTTTATTGAATTGAAATGAATGTAAACTGTGCGATCAGGGCAGGTTTCAAAGGGAAAGAAGTTATTTAAAGAGAAATCTGAGGAGACAGGAGAGAAAAGGATGGCTCTGTTGGATGCTTGTGAAGGAGAAATATACCACAAAAGAGTGATGTATATGTAAGTCATGGGCTGGCTGCAAGAAGACTATGAGCCTCAACTCTTTTGGTTATTTTATTTTATCTTGTCTGTGTTCAGCCAGATGCTCTACCACCTTCTACCATGCTTGCTGTCTTTTAAAATCCTTCCTGAACTCTATCATTTGGGTGCCTTGTACTCAGGTCCTTAGAAAACTGTGGGCTAGTGATAACCATGTCTGCATTCCTCCTCTAACCTTTAGCATAGAGCAAAGCACAGAATGATGCTTTATAAAATATCTATTCCTTCATCTATTTCTTCATCCCTGAAATTTTTTTTTCTTTAGGTAATTGAAATGTTCTTAAATGACCGTAGCATCAAATTTTGCAGCATGGTTAATTCTAATGCAGCAATTGGCTGGGATCAGAGGCCCCACCGAACCTAGACATGCCTGAACAATGTAGATATTTGGGACACAATGGTTTAGGGACTTGGATTTGTGCTTGGAATTTGAGTATGGTTTATGATTAGGGCCTGTGCAGAGTATGGCCAGGAAGGGCGTGGCAGATTGCATTAATGGTGCCAAATATTCATCTCTTCCTGAATGTACTCTTTGCCATGTGATTTTGCAGTTTCAGTAAAGAAGTGAACTCTATTCTCTACCCCCAAATCCCACCCTTGAATTAGTCTGGCCTTGTGACTTGCTTTGGCCAACTGAATACCGTAGAAGTAAGAGTGTGCTAGGTCCAGGTCTCTGCTTCAAGAGGCCTGGCATGTTTTCACTTGCTCTGTGCTTGCTCCTCTGCTGTGACCGGGAGTATATGCTTGGGAGAGCCTGGGGGAAGCCGAGACATAGAAACAGAGCAGAGTTGCCCCATCACCCTAGCCAATCCCAAATTAAACATAAAACCCCAAATGTGTGAGTCAACCCAGTTGTGATCCGCTAAGCCCAGCCCAGGGCAACTGGACTGTCCAAACACGTGAGCCAAGAAAACGTTCACTGTTGTATGCCACCAAGGTTGTGAGGTTGTGTGTTACCCAGCACTGTTGTGGTGATAGGTAACTGATACAGAGGGCTTTGCTGTGGTTGTGAAAAGTGGGATGAGGGTTCAGCTGCAGCTCTTGTAGTGGCTTCTCATGAACCAGTGCTGGGGAAGTTGTTAGACTTTATACTCCTTGCTACCTGTTCTTTGGAAGCAAAGCACACTTCTATTGGACTGATAAAGTTCAAGAGGTTCTTGGGCAAAGTCAGAGATACAAAAATCCTTGGGATGCAGATACTGCATTTCCTGCTAAAAGGGGGAAGGAAGTTTGTTTTGTTTTGTTTTGTTTTCTTTGTTTGTTTTTTGAGATGGAGTCTCCCTCTGTTGCCCAGGCTGGGGTGCAATGGTGTGATCTCGTCTCACTGCAACCTCTACCACCCGGGTTCATGCCATTTTCCTGCCTCAGCTTCCTGCATAGCCGGGACTACAGGCATGCACCACCATGCCCAGGTATTTTTTTGTATTTTTAGTAGAGACAGGGTTTTGCCATGTTAGCCAGGATGGTCTCGATCTCCTGAGTTCGTGATCCACCTGCCTCAGCCTCCCAAACTGCTGGGATTACAAGCGTGAGCCATCGTGCCTGGCCAGGAAGTTCTTTTTAAGACTCAAGTGATCAGTCAGAAGTAAAATGAAGCAGATTAAAGTGGGCCATACCAGTTACACTATATTTTCAGGTAACTTGGGGAAAATAAAAAAAATCAGCACAATTAAAAGTAGTATAATTCCTATTTGAGATATGATGATATTTGTATCTATTAAAATGTCTTGAACGGCTGGAATGATCTATTCATTCATGGAAAAATATTTATTTAGTGACTACTATGTGTCTGACACTCTTTTGGGTATTAGAACTACATCAGTGAACAAAACACACAAAAAAAACTTCCTCTACTCTGAAAGCTTATAGTAGAGGTTGAGAGATAATCGTCAAAAAGCATTTTAAGTAAATCATATAATATGCTGAAAGATCATACACGCTATTGGAAAGTGAAAAATAACTAGAGTAAGGGGCATGGGGAGTGCCTCAGGAAGGATGGGGGACAGTTACAATTTAAGGATGACATTTAAAGAAAGACTTAGAGATGAGAAAGTTCTGTGGAGGTGCGAGGAAATGAGGCAGAAGGGGAAGCTGCTTGAGTAAAGGCCTTGACATGGGATCTTACCTCCTGCCTAAAGAGCTGCAGAGGCCAGTGTGGACCGAGAACAAGGTGGGGACAGGTGTGGAAGAGTAATAAGAAAAGTCAGAGAGGTAGCGGGGTCAAAACTGTCTAAAGCCATGAAGGCCATTATGGGTACTCTGTCCTTGGAGAAAAAATGGGGGCCTTTGGAGGGCTTTGAGCATGAAGGCCATCACGCTCTGATAGCTGAGTCACATTCTCAAAAGTATCTGCACCAAAAGTACAAGGTCATGCGTCTTCCTAGGATGGGCCGCTGGGGGTGGGGTGGTGTGGAGGCCACTGCAGGGATCCAGGTAACATGAGACGGCCCAACCACAGTGCTGGGAGAAGGGGTGGGTTCTTGGTATACATTAAAGGAAGGCCCAAAAGAATTTTGCTGATGGGTGGGATGTGGTGCAGGAGAGAAAGACAGAAGTCAAAATGACTTCAAGCCTTTGGGCCTGAGAACTAGAAGCATGGGGTTGTCCTTCCCTGGGGTGGGAAAAGTGGGAGGAACAGAATTTGGCAGAAAGAATAGGAGTTCCAATTCACACATGTGAAGGCTGAGCAATCTGCTAGATATTCAAGCAGAGATTTCCTGTATTAAGGAATCCTAGAATTTAGCTTTGTGGATTCAGTGGAAAAACTAGGCTCTTCTTTTCAAAGAATATAAGCGTATCCAGAAATTCACAGATTTCTGATTTCCAAGAAGGTTGGTGATTCTTAAGATCTGTTTGCTTTCATTTCTCCTTTAAATCACATTTCTGTTTTATTAACCTAAAATTTTGCATATATAGTGTAATTATTCCTCATCAGGATAGACCCAGTTATTTATTTCCAAATTGCGAATTTTGTTTGGTAATATAAATTACCAGTCAATATCAAAATCTCAGAAAGTGTCATGTACATCATTTCAAGTGCTAAGCAAAAATGGATTTGTGGAGCCCAGCATACCATTAAATTGTATATTTAGGGATTTAATTTTAGACATCCTGAATTGTATTTTAACCATCCAACAATCATTTACTGAATAAATGCCATGAGTATGGAATTGTGCTAGCATCAGAGGGACCGGAGACTTTTAAAAATGTCCTTTAAAAAGGCATCTTTAGGAGCCTGTGTGGAGGCAATGGTGGACTTACGGAGAGCTCTGGTAAGGAGTTTTAAATGACTGAAATATTCATTGTAATATAACTATGAATTCAGGCTTAAGCAAATGGGTGGCGGAGCGCTGGAGGAAAATACAGTCTCTCTTTTCTTTATTCCATGTGAAAATTCCAGCTCCAATTTTGTGGACAATTCTTTTATTTACTAGTGCTTAGTACAACTCTTTCTCTCCATTACCCCATCAAAAGGTACTGGTCTTTCTCAGAAATGACAGGCAGAAATAGGTTAATTAGATCAAATATTCACAGCTTCTGGGTTACCCTCCCAGATCACAGTGTTTTATCCTTTAAGCAGTGACCACTGAAGTTCGAGTCTGGAAATGGGCAATGCTTTGTCAGGCAGGAGTAAAGAAGGAGTGAGCTGCCCAGAGCCCCCCACAAGAGTGTCTGCTGTCTTCAGTCTAGCAGAGAGGACACAGTGGCCCTTTTGTTTTCTTTCTTGGAAGCCTAGAGCCACTTCTGAGGATCATATGCATTCGGTAAAGAACTTAATATTACTCCCCACCCCCAACGTGCCATATTTAATACAATGAAGTCCAGTCCCAATGTTTTGCCTGTGATAAACTGAGGAAGGTTTCTGCTCGGACAAGGACCCGGGCTCCGAAGGCAGGTAGTCTATTCATGCCTGTTTCACAGCTTGGGGCCAAGTGACTTTGGGTGAGTCACTTAATCGGCCTCTGCCTTGGTTTCTTAATCTGCAGGAAGGGCGGGTGGTTATGTAATAACAGGGTTGCTGTGAGGATCATATGAGATAATCCAGCTAAAGCTTTTAGCACACAGCTTAGTATAAAATAGATGCTCAATAAACGTTAGGCATTTTACATTCTGATTTCAGTCCTTGAGTTTACAGTTCAAATTTTGATACGTCTAGAGCCAAGGCTAATCGTGTGAAACAAGAGAGCCCTACAGGACAGGATCTAAGAAGATCCCCTCAGCCCTACTCCAGGATCCTAAATACATAGGCTTTCAGGAGCCTGGATGTCTAGACGTTTTATGAAATGTCCACAAGGTGGCAACATGTGGTCATATTTACTGTCCTCACCGTCTAAATTTCCAACAGGGATCCTGAAAAACCACATTCACCTTATCCGATACTTAACAATTTTATCATTAAAAAAACCAGATTTGCTACAGTCATTATTTCAACTAAAAAAAGCTCCAGTTAGTGGGTTCTTGTTTTAAAAATAACATATTTGTTATTCACATTGTTTGATAGTTATCCTTGTATCATAAGAACAATATGATGTTAAATATCACACTTGAGAATTTCTCTGTTTTATATTGTTATGTTCCTATTTGATTTTTAAATGTTTTGTTTTAACACATTGGTTACATGACAAAGGATGAAGGATGTTTATCATGATTCAAAAAAATCTCATTGCATGACCTGTTCATTTGGCATCATATTAACAACTTGGGGAAAGAAAGGATTAAAAAGTTTTTTTTTTCTTATAGATTTTCTGTTCTTAGATCAAAGTCTTGATGCAGACCCCAAAACAAAACAAAGAAAAGGCCAGCAACTGCACATGGTACACAAACCTTGTGTTCTACCAGGGTGCGATTTTTCATAAAATTCAAAGTAATCTCTCTAAAATGAACATGTATTTTACTTTCCTTGCTATTCCTTTCAAGTATGTGTGTTTTGTTTTTTGTTTTTTTTTGGAGAAATGTAGATAAGGAATGAAGGAAGAATAAATGAATGACTCTGACATAAAAGGAGGCTTTGGCATGCAACTGTTATGTGACAGCAAGGAGTAAAAAAATAAGAATTTGTGGATGAGGAAGAGTTGGTAAGAAAATGTTCCCAGTGATGTGAATTAGGATTGAGGAACTCCAGCCGGAAGAGGCGATTATTATGTGAAGCACAATTAGATAATAAAACCACTATAAAGACACAAGAGAGATTTGTATGATGAAATGTTATGTTACCTTACATAATATATGTTTTGGTACATGATTGAGAGGTCTTTGAGAATGCCATGATACATTTTATTGTTCACTTACATTTATTAAAAACATAAAATAAAAGGGTAAATAGTTGATATTAACAAATAGAGTTTCAGAACAAGTATCGACTATGGGCATTTTTTCTAAGTCCCCACTGTCTATAATAAAATAATGATACATTTCTCATCAGTACACATGTTAAGTCTGTACTTTTTAACTAAAACTGCCATTAATGATCCAACTACTGCCTGGAAATTAACTCGGGCCTATTATAAAATTAGCATTTCCAAACTCATATTTTAAAGCAATATTTAAATGTCTGTTGTTCTTAGTGGTGGGGGGCTCCATAGTAGGAAAGGAGGCATATTGATTACAACACATATTATTGAGGAGGGTTGTCCCAGCATACGCTTCCAATTATATTGAAAATTACCCTGTGATAAGACATAAGTATCTGTAAATGTTATACAGTGGGGTTTTATCTGTTTGTTTTGCGAAAAGCACACTATCAGTAAACAGATGGTTTAGAACTATTGAAGCATAGTTGCTGAGAACTGGAAACTTGGCCTTAGCAAGGACAAAATATTGTATGTAATTGTTTATTAAACAAATATTTATTGACTCTCTGATGTGGGCCTTAGAAATTCAATAGTGATCCAAATAGGCATAGTTTCTGACCCCATAATTGCTCCCAAGTTCTAATAGAAAAACAGACAATAAGTAAAAAGTGTAATACATGTAGTAATGATGGAAAAGAAGGCTACAAGAAATTTCAAATAAAAGAAGAACGTTTGCCTAGGGTACACACTGGAATTGAAGTTTACTAAATAAATAACTTGTACATGTAAAACAACAACAATAAGAAACCCAAACAAAACCCCATATGGTTTAATATTGCTAATTAATGATCTTTCAAATAACCAGTAAATATATTTCACAGCATCACCAATTTGTTACCATCCTGCTATCCTTCAAGCTAGCACAAAATCTACAAATGAAACTCTTCATCTGATTCCCATTTAACTGACTCTCTGAAATTAACCTCTAGTGTCCACGCCATTGATAACATCTGTGAATGATGCTCACTGCCTCTGGATCCCGCAGCTAGTTAGCTAACTCTCTGGAACCCCAGATCCTTTTCTCACATGACTGGGTTATGTGTTTATTAACCATCAATTGTATGCTTTCCCCAAACTGATGTATACCAGTTCTACTGTACATTTTAGTTTTTTAATTTACTTGAATATCTTGTGAACTGATGAAGTAGGACAAAAAAGAATAGTTGTTTTTATGAAAAATAAGTTGAATGCTTTAAAAAGGACTCAAGGATAAATTACTGAAAAATATTTTGCTCCCAAAATAGGAAATGGTACAAAAACAATGGATTCGAAAAACTGATGAAAATCTAGAAGTGTCCTGTACTTAGATTTCCTCTCGTGTGTTTATGTCCTCACTTTTCTTGAAAATAACTGAAGCTGGACACTTTAGACTATATTCTTTTAGGTGTGTTTATTTAAAATTAAGATGCTTAGACTGGGCGTGGTGGCTTACGCCTCTAATTCCGGCAGCACTGGGAGGCTGAGGCAGGAGTATAACTTGAGGTCAGTTGACCAGCCTGGCCAACATGGCGAAACCCTGTTTGTACTGAAAATGCAAAATTTAGCTGGGCATGGTGGCATGTGTCTGTAGTCCCAGCTACTCGGGAGGCTGAGGCAGGAAAATTACTTGAACTTGGGAAGTGGTAGTTGCAGTAAGCTGAGATCGCACCATTGCACACTGGCCTGGGTGAAAGAGCAAGAGCCTGTCCCAAAAACTACAAAACAAACAAACAAACAAAACAGCCATCTGGCCTACACATATTGAACATTTCTATTGCAAACATTCAGTGGTTCCCTATTAACCTGCCAAATTAAATGTACATTCCTCACCATGGAGTTTCAGGCCTCCCAAAATACAATGGTGATTTACTTTTCATGTAGTATTTCCTACTATTTCCCTACTTATATCCTGCTCTCTAGTCAATAAATTACCTGACATGGCTAACTGTGGTAAATTACGACAGTAAAATCTGACCATTTTATGCCTCCTGGTATCCATGCCTTCATGTGGCCACCCCCTGCATTGACTCTGGGCTTGGCCGTGTGGTTTGCTTTGGCCAATGAAACACTGGTAAATATGACAGAAGCAGAGGCTTGAAGGGGATACAAAATTTCAGCCAGATAAGAGGAGCAAGTTCAAGAGAACTATAGTACAACATGGTGATGGTAGTTGATAGCAAAGTATTGTGTTATTGAAAATTGATGAGAAAGTAGATTTTAAATGCTCTCACCACAAAAAAAAAAAAAAAATGATAAGTATGTGAGGTAATGCATATGGTAATTAACTCAATTTAGCCATTCCACAATGTATATCTACAGTATTTCAAAACATATTATACACAATAAATACATGCAAATTTTACTTGCCAATTTAAAAAAATAAATAAAGCAACAACAGCACCAAACAAAAATAAAAACAAAGTAAAAATGCTTTGCATTGGGGATTGTCCTCTTGGAAAATGGCTGCTGCCATGTGACAAATCCAAGCCAGCCTTTCTGAGGATTAGAGCGGCTCAGCTGTCCTGGGTGGATCCTGGCTGCCTTATTCAACAGTACTGCTTGAAACAATAGCCTGATCCTAAACTTGAAGACATGGGCTGACCATAGACTAGTCACCTGGTAGAAGCCCTTGGCTGTTCTTTGACCACAGATGGACTAGTTCCCAGGCCAGCTGTACTGTGTGATTTTTACTTTTTCTGAACCCCCAGCCCTGCTTTTACCCTCCCCACTCCTGTGTCATTGCTCCCAGGGAAACCACCTGAATGGAAACCCCAGTGACAAAAATAACACAGCACTTACAGAGAGCCTGTTGGCCATCCAGTGTAAGGTAAATGATTGAAATGTGTGAGTCCGTTGAATCTCTGCTTTGGACACATTTTCCCATCACACAAAGGTTTACCAAACACACAGTCCGAGAAGCCCCTTTAAGACACTGTTTAATATAGTTCTAAAATCATTAAGTGCCATAGAGAATAACATTTCCTTAGGATTGCTTTCTTAAATCCTATAACTTTCATTTCCAAGGGAAGTGGCTTGATGTAAGTGCAGGTGTGCCTCGTTTTCTTGTGCTTTGCTTTACTGCACTTCGTAGTTACTGTGTTTTGTGCAAATTAAAGGTTGTGGCAACCCTGTGTCGAGCAAGTCTATAGGCACTATTTTTCCAACAGTACGTGCTTACTTTGTGTCTCTGTGCCATATTTTGATAATTCTGATCATATTTCAAAGTTTTTCACCACTGTATCTGTTATGGTGATCTGTGATCAGTCATATTTGATGTCACTATTATAATTGTTTTGGGTACAATGAGTCACATCTATAGAAGACAGTGACCTTAAGTGATAAATGTTGTGTGTCTTGACTCTCCTAGCTTCTATATTCTTTGAGACACAGCAATAATGAAAATAGGCCCTTTAATAACCCTCTCATGGCCTTCAAGTGTGCAAGTGAAAAGAAGAGTTTCAGGTCTTCCACTTAAAGCCAAAGTTTAGTGAGGAAGCCATGTCAAGAGCCAAGATAGGCTGAAAGCTCAGCCTCTTGCACCAATGGTTAGCCAAATTGGGAATGCAAAAGAAAAGTTCTTGAAGGAAATTTGAAGTGCTACTCTAGTGAACACATGAACAATAAGAAAGTGAAACAGTCTTATTGATGATATGAAGAGTTTTAGTGATCTGGATAGAAGTTCAAACCAGCCACAACATTCTGTTAAGCCAAAGCCTAATACAGATCAAGGCCCTAACTTTTAATTCTATGAAGACTGAAAGAGGCAAGAAAGGTGCCCAAAAAATGTTTGAAGCTAGCAGAGTTTGGGTGTATGAGGTTTAAGAAAAGAAATCATTTCTATAACACAAAACTGCAGAGTAAAACAGCAAGTGCTGATGTAGAAGCTGTGTAAGTTACCCAGATCTAACTAAGATGACTGATGAAGGTGGTTACATGAAACAACAGATTTTCAACGTAGACAAGACAGCCTTACGTAGGAAGAAGATGCTCTCTAGGACTTCCATAGCTAGAGAGGACAAGTCAATGCCTGGATTCACAGCTTTAAAGGACAGGCTGACTCTCTTGTTAGGGGCTAAAGCAACTGGTGACCTTAAGTTGACTCTGATGCTCATTTACTATTCTGAAAATCCTAGGGCTCTTGACGATTATGCTAAATCTACTTTTCCTGTGCTCTATAAATGAAACAGCAAAGCCTGGATCACAGCACACATGTTCACACCATGGTTTACTAAATATTTTAAGCCCACTGTTGAGAACTACTGCTCAGAAAGAAAGATTCCTTTCAAAATATTACCGCTCATTGACAATGTATCTAGTCACCCAAGGGCGTACAAGATATGTATGATAAAGATGTACAAGATTAATGTTATTTTCATGCATACTAATGCAACATCCATTCTGCAGCTCATGGATCAAGGAGTAATTTTGACTTTCAAGTCTTTTTATTTAAGAAATACATTTCATAAGGCTATAGCTGCCATAGACAGTGAGTCCTCTAATGGATCTGGGCAAAGTCAGTTGAAAACCTTCTGCAAAGGAGTCACCATTCTACCTGCCATTTAAGAACATTTGTGATTCATGGGAGGAGGTCAAAATATCAACATTTACAGGAGTTGATTCTAACTCTTATGGATGACTTGGAAAGGTTCAAGATTTCAGTGGAGGAAAGTAACTGTAGATGTTGTAGAAATTTCAAGAGAACTAGAATTAGAAGTGGAGCGTGAAGATGTTACTGAATTGCTGCAATCTCATGATAAAACTTTAATGGACAGGAGTTGTTTCTCATGGATGAGCAAAGAAAGTGGTTCCTTGAGATGAAATCTGCTGGGGAAGATGCTGTGAACATTGTGGAAATGGCAACGGAGGATTTAGGAGATCCCATACATTTTGTTGATAAAACATTAGGATAGACTTCAATTTTGAAAGAATTTCTACTGTAGGTAAAATGCTATCAACAGCATCACATCCTACAGAGAAATCTCTCATAAAAGGAAGAGTCAGTCAATGTGGCATACTTCATTTTTGTTTCATTTTGAGAAATTTTGCCACAGCCATCCCAGTCTTCAGCAACCACCACCCTGATGAGGCAGCAGCCATCAACACTGAGGCGAGACCCTCCACCAGCAAAACAAAACAAAACAAAACAAAACAAAACTATGACTCCGAAGGCAAAGATTATCAATAGCATACGTAGCCATAAAGCACTTTTAAATGAAGATATATACATTGTTATTACACACTTAATAGACTACAGTATAGTTTAAACATAACTTTTATATGCACTGGGAAACCAAAAACTGTGTGACTTGCTTTATTGCAATATTCACTTTATTGTGGTGGTCTGGAACTGAATCTACAATATCTCCAAGGTATGCCTGTAACACAGCAAAAAAGAAGAAAAATCACAAAAGGGTAATAGGCCAAAAGTCTTACGTTTTTGAATAAAAAAGTAAACTCAGCACTATAGGTGAAACCATCATTTCTAATTTATTTCTGGTTGACAGTATATTCACCCCAAATTTTGAAAGATTTAGTTATAAATGCATCAAATAGTTTAGTAATGTTCCAGTTAATAGCAGAAAAGAAATTCTTTATCAGGCATATTACTCTATGAGATGGAAAAGAAATATGCATAAACTTTCTGAATATTAGCTAGATTTTCATAGTCTTGGAAGGCTCGGCTAAGTTTCAGACTTGGACTAGTAGGCGCAGCATGATCCTGGGTCTTGGCTACTATAATGTAGAAGCAAAGATGCACATATGGGATTCTAAAGCTATGATCACTGTTGTGATTTGAAATTATGTTTGAGGTCCTGAGACATGGGTTAAATTTAACTTAGATCATTAGATAAATGTTAGGCTAGGATTTTGGCAGTAAACAATCTGACAGGGTGATTGGCAGCCTCTCATTATAGAGGTGTAGTGATTAATTAACACAGAGCTTCATTAATTTTGTAAGGCAAGGAACAGTATTTCTTTGCAGTGAAAATCAATATTTGAACACTTGGAGCCTCTTCTCTGAGCTAATTTACTCAGATATTTAGCTCCTTTTAAATTCTCAGTTCTCTGTAAATGTTCTATACTTCCAACTATTAAGGTAATTGGGAATATTTATGATATCCTGCCTCAAGTTATTTTTGGAAGAATGTGAAGTGTAAATGAACATATTCTTGTATTCGTGTTTCAATTTCAAAAGCATATTTATATTATCATATAGGTCAGGATGCTACACTACATCGTTAAAGGCAAGGATGTACATAGAAACTGTGGGAAAATACCTACCGCCCTGCTTTTGGTAGAAATTACATTAACATTCTACTCAATATGCATTTAAATCATTTTGCTATTGTCAAACTCTAGAGAATTATTTCCTCAATTATTGGAGTGAGTCTTAGGAACTCTGTGGAAAGGAGTTCATGCACTTGACATACGACTCAGCAACAATTTCTATTTTGCAAATAAACCAAGAATGAGATATTTTCTTTAGCCTAGAAAACAAATTTCCTGGAAGGATCCAAAGAGAACTCAGAGCCCGGAAATGGGAATGGCTGGGATTGTTCCTTCAGGTGAGAAAAGGACATGGTGAGAAAGCCAAGGAGCTCAAGATGAAGACTGAGCAATATGGCGGTCACTTGCGCCCTCTGAGGCCTGAGCTCAGCACAACAAATGAAGGTGCCCTGCTTCCCTGAGGAAGACGGTAGTGAATGTGGCATAGATCAGCTGCACAGCACAGAGACACACAGAGAGATGGAGCAAGGTGGGAAGTGGGCCTTATGAGCGCAGGTATCCTAGGGCCTTTTTGGAGAGGTGAGGCAAGAACTCACTACAAGACCAGAAGTCCAGGGAGGACTCCGGGATACTGTGTCTTCTTTTTCCTTCTGCTGAACCAAGAGCTAGAGCAAAGCTAGGAGGACGCTAGAAGGGAAGAGAGCAGAAAGCAGAACGAAAATCGCGCCCCTCTGACAGGCCACAAAGGGTCTTGGGAAGCAATGATTAGGAAACAAGTTCCAGAATTAATTGAGCATCTTGTTACATCTAAAACTTACCACATTCTCATTGCACCTGTGCGATAGCTATATTTTGCTTTAGCTTTCCAAACAGTTCTTTCCAAAGTCACAGTTATTTGGTTAAGCTGAGTTTTTAAGTAAATATTTTTTAGTCTCTTTAAGATTATGGAGCGGAAAGCAGCATCTCCTTAGGACTAAAGTACAGAGTTATCACCGAGTTTAAAGTTCAGGGAGAAATAGTGATACAGGACAGGAGGGGGTAGGCGAGGCACCTAGGGAGAATTTCAGGGTCAGTTGTGGACACTTGAGGCCCTGATGCCTGCTTCTGTTTCCAGAGGCACCTGAAATGCTACATCCTGTGCATCTGTGACAGCTTGATACCACACACACAAATCGTGTGCACACAAAGGGGACACTTACTAGTAAAGATAAGCTGTGACCTTTGCTCACTATCTGCTTTTAGGAACAGGAAGAGAATTAGATTCTTTCCAAGTATGAAACTGGTCACCTGTTTGAACTGTCCTAAACAATATCTTTATGTTTCAATAAATTATTATTTTACAGATCATCATCATGAAAACATCATATATATATATATATATAAGCTTTAAATGTTTATGTACCAGTCACACTAATTAATTAGTTGGATTTCTACTTGACTTCCTCTATGTTCATCGCATCATGAAATTTACCAAGAAATACAAAATTTCAAAGCTACCTACATCTAGTCTTTCTCCAAATGTATTGGTTGTTTTTCTCAGTCTTTGGTACATCCTTTTCTAACTATTTCCCAACTGTACTCACTTCCTAGATTATTTCATCCATTCTGTATTTTCCTCTACATTTAATAATTCATATATCTATTTGTATCCAGTTTAGAACTTTAATACATTGAGGTAAGTAATTGTTAGCTGTCTGCAACTGGATATCTGGGAAGCATTTTAGACATAAAGTTTTAAAAAGAAGCACTCAATTTTCCTTTAAAACCTACCCTTCCTTCTGCTATTTTAATCTCACAAATTAATTCATTGTAGAAACACTATTGAGTACATCTTATATGCCAGGTATTGCTGAAGATGTACCAGTGGACACAAAGGCGGGGGAAGGCAGAAAATAGGCAGCAAATAAAACACCCAAAGAAATACCTAGGATGTTAGAGGGTAATCAGTTCTTTATAAAAATGAGAAAGAAAACTAGATCAGTGTACAGTGGAAAGAGGTCTTCTGCATTAAATAAGAGGATCAGAAAGATGTCACCAAGGTGGTGTTTGAACAAAGATTTGAAATTGGTGAGGGAATTCATCATATAGATACTCAAAGAATATTCCAGGCATAGCAAACAACCAGTGATGCAAAGAGTGTAAGCCAGAGCCTGCCAGACACACTCAAGGAATAGCCAGGAGTCAGTGTGGAGGGAGTGGGGGAGAAGGGAGAGGAGGAGACAAGAGCAGAGAGGGAATAGGGACCAGGTCTTTGCAGATCCTTGCAAGAATTTTGGCTTTTATTGGAGAGAAATGGGGATGCCTTGCACAGGTAACTTGATTATATTCATGTTCTTGAGGATCACTCTAGCAATGATCCAGAATAGATTTTAAGGAGGCAAGAGTGGAAACAGGGGCACTAGTTAGGAAGCTATTGTCATTTGAGCTAGAAACAATGATGACTTATTCCAGGGTGGTAGTGAAGGGATGGATGTGTTTTGAGGGTAGAACCTATAGCATTTTCTCATAGACTGGTAGAATAGGAAACATATGGGAAATAGAAAGAGGAAATTCCAGGATGATGTAAAGATTTTGTGGCCTGAATGACTGGAATTATAAAGTTTGCCATCTACCCAGTGAAGAAGATTGTGGTAGAGCAAGTTTGTGGTAAGATCATGAGTTCTGCTTTGAACATGCCATGTTTAAGGGTCTGTTGGACATCCCAGTGGTGATGTTGGAAACATGAGTCTGGACTCAGAGGAGAGGCCCAAGATTGGAGATTTGTGTTTGTGAGTCATCAGTACATAAATGGCATTTAATCAAGGAAGTGAGCTTAGACGGAGGGGCAAGGCAGACCAAGTACTGAGTGGCTAGGACTTTCCAAAATGAAGAGTTTGGGAAAACGAGGAGGACTCATCAAAGGATACTGAGAGAAACTGCCAGGGAAGTAAGAGTAACATTGGGAGAGTGGTGTCCTGAGAGCCAAGAGAAGGCATCTCCGTCTATTGGGATAGAGAGACGACTGCACCAAATACTGCAGACAGGTGAAGTGAAGTGAGGACTGAGAAGTGACCACTGGACTTAGCAATATGGGGATCATAGGTATCCATGATAACAACAATTTTGTTGGTATAAGGTGTGTGTGTGGGGAGGGGGGTGAGGAGAAGCCTGATTGGAATGGGTTTAAGAGACAGTAAGTAAACAGAAATTGGAGGTAATAACAACTCTTTTTAGGAGTTTTGCTATATATAGTACAAAGAAATGGAAAGGTAACTGGTAGAGGAAGTGGGACTAAGAGAAGATTGTCTTGATTTTTGTTGAACATTTTAAGTGAAGTATAACAAGCATACAGAATGTACAAAAAGCCTAGGTAAAATGTGAAATGTTTTTATAAGGTCAATACTACCCAAATCAGGAAATAGAATAGTACCAGCACCCTGGAAGAGAAGACTCCCTTTTGCCCCATCCCAAGCACTGTGCACCCAAAAGTAACCAGTGTTTTGACTTTTAACACCAGAAATTTGTTTTTTCACTTTTTGAACTTTATATTATGACATTATTTAACGTGTGCACTTTTGTGTCTGGCTTCTTTCTCTAACATGTTTACAAGATTCACCTGTGCTGTTGTGTGCAGGAAGAGCTAATTGATTCTAATTTCTATACAGTATTTAACTGTATGTTATACCACTTTGTGACTTAAGTTTCATTCTCTGGATCTAATTTAATGAACAGAGCTTATTAATTTTAATGTAGTAACATTTGTTAATCTTATCCTTCATAGTGTGTGATTTTGGTATCCTATTTAAGAAAGTTTGCATATGCCAAAATTGTGAAGATATTCTTCTATGTTAATTTCTAGAAGTTTTGTTGATTTGTCTTTCATATTTAGATCTACAATGCTGCTGGAATTAATATACATGTATGGTGTGAAGTAGAGTGCAAGATTCATTTTTTTCTTAGTTGTTGGCACTATAATTGGAAAAAAGTCTTTTCCAATTATAGTATAACTCTTTTCATTTTATAAATCATGTGACTGGATATATGTGGTTATCTAGACTTTCTATCCTACTCAGTTTGTGGTGTTGTCTATTTTTGGGCCATTTACAAACTTAATTAGCATAGCTTTCTATTAAGCTTTGATATCTGATTGTGTAAGTCTAACTTAGTTCATTTTTGTTCAAATTTGTCTTGACTGTTATGAATGTTTTCATTTCCATATAAATTTAATAAATAACTTGTCAACTTAATGTCATCATGTTGATTGTAATTTTTTAAATCTGGAGAGATCAATATGAGAAACAACTGGCCTTTTGACAGTACATCTTCCACTTTATGAATTAGTGCTCCAATCTATGAACACAGTATATCCCTCCATTTTCTTTGGGCCTTCTGCAGTTTGGCTCAGCTTGTTTTACAGTTTTCTGTGTAGAGGCCTTGCATTTCTTTGGTTTTATTTATTCCAAGTATTTTATTTATGCTATTGTTTATTAATTCTATTGTAAATTGTATCTTTCTAAAAATTGCCATTTTCTGCTTATTTATTGCATTTTTACAGAAGTAGAATTGATGAATTTTGTGTGTATGTATATTAACCATGCATCCAGCAACATGGATCAATTTACTTCTTAATTTAAAAAATTTATCTATAGATTTTTATGGACATTCCAGATATATAGTCATGTTATCTGTATATGACACTTATAATTTTTGCTTTTTAATATTTATACATTTTATTTCCATTCCTTGCCTTACTCCACTGGAGAGGATCTCCCATATAATATTGCATAAAGCTTTGATGGGCCTAGGCACAATGGCTTATGCTTGTAATCCCAGCACTTTGGGAGGGTGAGGCGAGTGGATCACTTGAGGCCAGGAGTTCAAGCCAGCCTAGCCAACATGGTGAAATCTCATCTCCAGTAAAAATACAAAAAAAAAAAAAAAAAAAAAAATAGTGAGGTGTGGTGGTTCACACTTGTAGTCCCAGCTACTCTGGAAGCTGAGGCAGGAGAATCGCTTGAACCTAGGAGGTGGAGGTTGCAGTAAGCTGAGATTGTGCCATTGCACTCTAGCCTAGGCAACAGAGTGAGACTCTATCTCGAAAACAAAACAAATCAAAAACTGTGATGGAAGCTTTCTTACCTCATTTCTGATCTCAGATTAGAGAACCATTGAGTGTGATATTTTTTACAAAGTTTTGTAAATATTCTTCACTGAATTAAGGAAATTTCCTTTTTAAATTTGTTATAAGTTTTGTCTTTTAATCATGAACAGGTATTCAGTTTTAGCAAAAGTCCTTTCTCCATTTTTGAAATGATTCATTTCACATCTTTATTTTCTTAATGTGAAGAGTTATGTTGATAGATTTTTAACAGTTAAACCATTTTTGCAACCCCGGAACAAGTTCACCTTGGTTGGGTTATATTACCCCTTTTGTATCTTGCTAGAATCAATTTGATAATATTTTGTCTGAGAGATTTACCTATAAATGCTCATAAATGGTGTTGGCCTGTTATTTTCCTTTCTCCTGGCAATGCCAAGGCCAGCTGATAATACCATGCTATCTCCTGACTGTCAGGGGCTGCTTTTTCTTTTCTTAGTCCCATTTTGGACCAAAGGTAAGCAATATTAGACCACGGCGCATTAATCGAGGATATAGAGCATTTAACCATTGCTATGATTTTGCTGATCAGGAGGTTGTCCAGCGAATGTCGCCTGTAGTTAGGGGAAGGTTAGTGTCTTCTGTTCTTTTTGTTACAGGATGAATTATTCAAACCTCTGGTGTAACAATGGCTGTAAAGTAGCATTTAAGAATCTGAAAGAGATGCATCAGCCAGCTGCATCAGCTAGGTGAATGTGAGAAACCAAAGGGCCACCCACTATTTTATTAGACTCTGAAGCAGAGGCCTCAGTTATCATCCCAGGATATGAAAACATGTCCCAGAGTTCAGCTGGCCTTTTCTAGAGACCTGGATGCTTTTCTCCTTTAGCCTGGTCCTGAACCGTTCATCAACCTCTAAAATTTATAAAGGGACAGCAAGAAGTGATTGCTAAAACATAAACTTTCCCTTGGGTTATGAATTTAAACTTAAACTAGCTTAGAGCAGAAATCACACTTTCTTAAGAAGTAGTAACAGAGGGTCACAGATTCTATTGGGAACCACACAAATAAGACATTGACCCCTTAAGGTGGGCAGACTCATTAAATAGAATTATATAATTTCTGCAAAGCAGGCTGGAAAGTCTCTGAAGTAAACAAACTGGCCATTGTAGCAAGGATAGCCTCAGGAAATGTCAGTCTACCAACTTCAAATCATATCTGTTATTAGTATAAATACTTGCTGTTTTATCTTTTGTCAGTCAGCATGCCCAGGCAAATGGAATTAATCGAACTATTTGAACTATGTTGCCTTCTGGGAGAAGCTAATATGTTAAGGGTAAATACACATCTGTGCTAATGTAACCCACTCTGCAATTTTTACTTTTTCTTTTTAAGTATAAACCATTGTCATCAAACAAAATTTAATCAGCATTATTCAAAGAAGTCTCTCTGTGCAGGAGAGGTGAGTTCCTGCTCCTTAGGTTGAGGAAAGAGAAAGACTGGGTGTAGAGTGTTGGAGTAATGAGTAGAGATGTGTGAAGAGCAATGAACAATATTTCATAGGAGGTCAAGAAACGAGCTATATAAATGGCTGAATGTTTTCAGTCAGTAGGACAATCGGAGAATCTGTGTAGAACTGAGAAATATTACTAATAATGGTTTGGCTATTTGACCCACCCAGATCTCATGTTGAAATATAATCCCCAAAGTTGGAGATGGGATCTAGTGGCAGGTGATTGGATTAGAGCGGGGGATTTCTCACAAATGGTTTCGCACCATCCCCTGATGCTGTCCCCATGACAGTGACAGAGTTCTCATCAGATGTGGTTGTTTAAAAGGGTGTGGCACTTCCCCTCTTTTCTCTCACTTCTGCTTTCACCATATGACTTGCCTACTTCTCTTTCTGCCATGATTGCAAGTTCCCTGAGGCCTCCCTAGAAGCAGAAGCTGCTATGCTTCCTGTACAGCCTGCAGAACCGTGAAATAATTAAACCTCTTTTCTTTATAAATAACCCAGTCTCAGGTGTTTCTGTATAGCAATGCAAGACTGGCCTATTACAGTTACATTTTGTGGAAACCCTAGGACTAAATCCACTGAGTCAAATTTTAAAAAACAAATACTCTTTGCTATTGCTGCTATAGCTTTTAGATAAGGAGGAGATGCCTTGGTTTCTAGACCTAATGAAAGACTTAAAGAAGCAAAAAGGGCCAGGTATGGTGGCTCAGGCCTGTAATCCTAGCACTTTGGGAGGCCGAGGTGGGCTGATCACTTGAGCTCAGGAGTTTGAGACCAGCCTGGCCAATATGGCGAAACCCCCGTCTCTACTAAAAATAGAAAAAATAGCTGGGTGTGGTGGCAGGCACCTATAATCCCAGCTACTTGGGAGGCTGAGGCAGGAGAGTCTCTTGAATCTGGGAAGTGGAATTGCAGTGAGCCGAGATCACACCACTGCATTCCAGCCTGGGTGACACAGCGAGACTCCATCTCAAAACAAAAACAAACAAAACAGAAGCAAAAAGACCTCTGATGATTCCTTGTAAATGACTCAGTACCTCCAGTGCTTGTTCAGACTTTCTGTAAACAAAAAGAGAAAATGATTTGTGAATTTAAAATCCTTTAGTAAAAATATTTTCATAGACAGTTATTGTTACAATATTTATGCTTCAACAGGAGCTTGATTTTAACTTAAAAGTATATAATCATAAAAAGATATTTGTTAGTATATATGTGTTATGTATAATTAGTCTAGGAAGGTAATTCTCATTTTGATTTGTCCATTATTTTGAATTATCATAAGTTTGGTGAAGAAAAGAGCTTGCAAAAGTCTTTTGAATTACTAATGTGCTTTGATTGTGTCCCCACCCAAATATCATTTCGAATTGTAATCCGAATTGTAATCCCCACATGTTGAGGGAGAGACCTGGTGAGAGGTGATCAGATTATGAGGGCAGTTTCCCTCATGCTGTTTTTGTGATAGTGAGTGAGTTCTCACGAGATCTGACTGTTTGATAAGTGTCTGGTAGCTTCCTCCTTCTCTCTCTCCTGTTGCCTTGTGAAGAAGGTACCTGCTTCCCCTTCACCTTCTGACATGATTATACGTTTCATGAGGCCTCCACAGCCATGCAGAACTGAGTCAATTAAACCTCTTTTGTTTATAAATTACCCAGTCTCAGGTAGCATCTTTATAGCAGTATGAAACCAGACCAAGTATCTTACTTAAAATTTAGGTAATTTTATTCAAATCCAATTATTTCTATTGCCTTTTCTTTTGTAGGGTAAAGAAATACATCTTAGTGTTACCTAATGTCCATTTTAAGAAACCCAAAGACAATTGAGGTATGAAAGACATCTTAATGGATTCATTATTCTGAATTTGAGGCTTGAATTTAGGAAAGACAAAATAAAAAATAATTGCTAAAGAAGATAGACATCCTACAAACATCATAAATATCTAAAGAAAAATAGGTTTGTAGGCAACATTATAAAAATATACAGCAATAACAATAACGATGATAAGGAATGTAGTTTTACTTCCAAAAGCAAGGACTATTTTTAAAAATGACTAAAGACTATTTCAAAAAGTACCAAAAAGTAACAAATTCTGCAGAATCTCTACCAATCTGAGCATAAAATAACTTGGTCATTTTACAGAAAAAAAACCCCAAATTCTAATGTTATTAGTTTTGTGCATTATTAGTATAATAATTTATTAATCTATGTTTATATGTGTGTGAATTTTGACATACACAGATATATAAATGTAGAGATTTATTACCTACTTAGGTAATAATTTAAAGCATTTAACTATAGCTAAAAAAGAGAAATGCAGTTCCTAACAGCTGGGAGAGAATTGTAGTTTTTTAAAATTTTGTGTTCTTTCTTTCCTTCTTTAGTGATTTTCTTAAAGACTCTAATTCTTCCTCCAGATGCCACCTGCCCCCTCCTGGACCCAAGTTGAATTTTTTGGCTTCAGTCCTTATCTTCTTTGTACTTGAAGCCACAGTTATGGTGCCCACCAGCCCTAGTTTTCATTTGAAGGGCTTGTTACACTCACAGTCCCTGTTGAGGGAGGGGCCCTAGGCAGGCATTTGCTCTGTCATGGGTAACCACCAAGTAGTTACTAAGTCTTGGAAAACAGACAGAAAGTGATGGGCACCCATCCCAGTAACAGCCAAGCCAAAGCACGGCCTGTGACTTTTGAGGTGATCTGTGAATAGCTCATCCTAAAGAGGAAAAAGCAGGTTTAATCAGATCTTCCTTCTCAAAAATTCAAACTGATGAGAACAAGAGTAATCTAGCAGTAAGGCGCCATGGCTGACGTTGCAAGGATTCATGAAAGTTAGAGATTATTTTACAGAAACTGAAGCCAGAGAGGCTATGTCACTTGCCTAAGGTCAACTAGCTAATCTGAATACTGCATTACATGACACTTCATGGCCACTGAAGATTCACAGGACAAGGGTAAGGAAGCCACTCGATAGTAGCAAGACACCAGAAGCCATCCTCATAGAAGCAGAGATGCCACATTAATGCTGGGTAGAGGGAGGATCCCCAGACTCTTGCTGAAACCCTAAAACTCCTCCATCCTTATCGAGTCTCCAGGAGTCTCAGCCATTGCAGGGTTCCTGCTTTGGGACCTGGATGAGCTCTCCATCTTCCTTATTGCCATGTGGACCCTAATATTAACTCCCCACGATTACTTGAGCTAACATGAAGACATTTTTTTTCCCAAAATTTTTATTTTGATACCATCCACTCACCAAACCATCAAGAAAGATAATATTTCAAAGAGAAAAACAACAACAACAAAAAACAAGAAACAGAGATATAGGTATCAAACCACAATTATTCCCCAAAACACTGCTGTTGCAAAAAGGATAGAAAGACAAAATCCCATAGACTGTTAGAGAATAGCTTTAAAAACAAGCACGAATATTTTGTAAAGTTATGGTTTTCACTACAGTGTGTGGATAGGTTCAAACACTGGATAATTAAAGAAAATTCATCTTGTTTGGCCTGGGAATACAGTAAGATTTCTTCTATTCCAGCTGAAGAAATAAAAACAAACCAACATGAGCTTCTGAAGTTAATATTGAAATTGTCTTTACCAACTGAAGATAGCATGAGAATAAAGGGAGAGAAGGTGAACAAATAGCAAAGACAAGTAGTCTTGAAATTTAGGCTCTACCTATAACCAATAAGCTTGTCTCACACAGCCTTCCTACAGCCTTATCCTGGGCTTCACGTCCCTCCTCCAAACTTAGAAATACCTGAATTTAGAATATACATCTCAACCTTCATGTCTTCTTTCACCTTTCTCTATGAGTTCTTTACTTAGGGGTAAGGGATCACAGTGCAGAGAAAACTGTTATTTATTATTCCAGCTACTGTTAAGATAAAGTGAACCAAGCTCATCAACAGAAAGAAAGCCTTCAGAAATCAGAACTTAATAACTCCAACTGGGTGCTTTGAAAAGGCATTTCCAACAGGATATTTAGTTTTGCTAAGAGAGCAGCAATCATTTTAAATAATGATGTTCAGGGCTGACTTTTTGCTGGTTCACCTGGGTTCATACTCACCAATTGTCTATTATGGCTGGCAGCTTTTCTGATTGGTCAGTACTACTGCTCAATCCATAGGTGCATATGCTGAATATCACTCTTGGTTATGTCTTGGTTTCTGTACCTATTATGTGAAAGGAGTCCTAGAAAAAGATTCACCTGTGTAGACAGACTTGTATATACAAGTAGACATTCATATATTGTTGATAGCGTTGGCTAATTATTTTACAAATGAACTCATTCAATAACCAGAGTTTCAGTTCCTACAATATTGTTTTCCCTTCCTTTCTTAGCAGAGATGCACAAGAAAAATGTATTTCCTGTACTTCTTGTTTGTTACTCAAGGCTTGCTTACACCTCTCTGCTTTACCTCCCATTAGTCTCCTGTGGTTTGGATAGACTGATCTGCTTGGTAGATTCTCAGTCTGCCTGAACGTTGACTTGTTTTGGTGCCTTTAACTGTGTCTGACCTTTAAAGGCTTCCATGTTGTCCCAAAATAACGTGGTAATTATTCTCAAATCTTGAAGCCTTCCCTAGAACACCAACTAAAGTCAGTACTTTCTTTTAGTTTTCTGGTTCTTAGTATCTTCACTAATACTCAGTGATGATTTATTGCTTGAAAATATTTTAGCTTATTACATAAGTGCATTTATAGGTATTTTTATGTGCATATATGTGATCTACCCATTTAAAGTGCAAACTCCTTGAAATTTAAAATTGTAAAATGGACCCCAACACTTAGCATATCAGCTGTGAAGTGTGTAGAATAGATGGAGTTTTGTCCTAAGCTTGTGAGAGACATTACGTATAGGGTGTTTTTCCTAACAATCAGCTCCATTATGAGCTCGGAGCTCAAAATGCAAGACTTGTGGGGCTCATAGAGTTAAATTTCAATGCTGTAACTTCCATATTTGCATTCCCTTTTCCTTCCCACAAGTCGCAGAAAGTGTAGAAAGACTGTAGGTATGGGAGAGGAGGAAGAAGTTGGAAAATTATCCAATACCGGGAACTCCTTAGGGTGGCGTTATGGAGGCATCACAGGAATGTGAGAGGACAGGAGGGAAAGGCAGGCAGAGGCATGACCAAAAAAGTGATGGGAGCATGCCTCCTTTATAATTTTGCAAAGCCTTCTTGATTTTGTGCCTTAAAAATGAAATATTTCATAACAAAACCTAATTAATGTTTGAATTATGACCTGACCTATGGGGACAAAAGTATGGTAGGCAGAATAATGCCCTCCTGCAAAGAAGTCCATGTCCTAATCCTCAGTCCCTGTGAATATGTTATCTTATGTGGCGAAGAGACTTTGCAGATGTGATGAAGTTGAGGATGTTGAGATAGGGAGATTATCTTGGGTCATGTAGTTGGTCTTAATGTCATCACAAAGGTCCTTACAAGTAAAAGTGGGACAGAGTCAGGGGGAAGTGTGCTGCTGGTTTTGAAGGTGTAGAAAGGGGCCATGAGTGGAGAAATGGAGACAGCCTCTACAAAAGGCTGGAAAATGCAAGGGAATAAATTCTCCCCAAGAGGCTCCAGTAAGGAACAGTTGATTTTACCCTGGTACCATGACATATTTCTGACCTACAGAACTTTATAACAAAAAATATGCATTGTCATAAGCAGCCAAGTGTAGTTATTTGTTACAGTACCTACAGAAAATTTATAGAAAAGCAAATGCAGTGCATCAAGCATTTTATGGGAAGACCTAAGTGGGACACCCAACATAAACTGGGGAGCTCAGGGAAGGTTTCCCTATACATAGGAAATAAATGGAAAAGGAGTTTCCAGGTCAAAGAGGAGGAGAAAGAACATTCTGGTCTGTGGAGTCAGGGTGGTGGTGAGACAAGAGCAACAAAAGGAATAAGGTAAGAAACAAGAGTTGGTTTGGAACACCACAAATCATCCAGCCTTGTTGAAAAACAATGTGGCAAGAGATGAAGCAGGAGAGGTGGATGGGGGAGAGCAGAGCAAATTCTCTCCCTGGGGAAGGGTTTAGGTTTTCAATAAGAGCTCATGGGGAGGCAATGAAATGTTTTAAAGAATGGTGTGTGTTTGTGTTTGTGTGTGTGTATGTGTGTGTGTGTATGTGCATGTGTTAGAGGATGGAATGACAGTAAAATTTGCATTTAAAATTACACTAAATATGTGTGTGTGTATAGACACACACACATATATTTTAAATGCAAATTTAAAATAATATTAAAATAAAATAATTTTAATACATTTTAAATGCAAATTTTAAATAAAATAAAGTTGCACTAAATACACACACACACACATACACACAAAACTTTCCCTTTCAGCAAATAATCCCTGAACAGAAGTAAACAACAGCGATTTCAAATATGAGCCTGGGTCCAAATGCCACAAGCCACAGGCTCTCAATATCACAAGGCAGGGTGTTAGATTTACAGTTAGACTCTCTTTCAACGTGGGTGACAATTCGTAGTGTTCTTCAGGAGGGGAGACTGCATCTGCTGCTTTCTTCTGCACCCTCAATCCCCCCTCTTTTTAGTGGAGTGAGTAGGAGAGGGATTTATTCAATGAGGGCACCCTGGGTGGTTTGGGGATGCTTTAGTCCCCACCTAATCGCTATCAGACCCAACCAAAGCCACTCCAAACATTATGTAATAGTAATACTTTTCCTTAATGTGGATAATCTTAAAAGTGAGAAGATATACAGCTCTAGAAAAATTTTAAATGGTTTGTACATATGCTGTCATAAAAATAATAATCAAAGCAACAGCTGTAAGAGAAATCCATAAACATCAATCCCCACCTCATCCCTAACCCCCCAATATCCAACCTCTGAGAAACACCACTGGAGTTTTAAGTTAATAAATAGTTTATAGTTTCTCCTGAGCTTCCCTCTGGAGGTTGCCAATATATTGTGACTCCACACTCTCATGAATTCTGAGTTTTCTCTGCTCCCCTCCACAAAAGATTTATTATAGTTACCGAGGGAATAGTCTATTTGCAGAACGATGAAATAAAATTATGATTTCCTTCTAATTAGAATGACCACTTTCACTTAAAGCCTCCCTTCTCCCCGCAGAAACGTACACAAGAATCTCAACTTCATCTCTGACCTTGTCGATTTCTTCTGGGATACTGTGTTAGTTCCAGGGGCTGTAACAAAATATCATAGACTGGTGTTAAACTGGCTTAAACCAGTTATTTATTTCTCACAGTTCTGGAGGTTGGGCAGTCCAAGATCAAGGCACTCGGAGATGTGGTGTCTGTGGGGGCCTGCTTCCTGATTTGCAGATAGCTGCTTTCTTGCTGTGTTCTCACATGACAGAGATCTCGTCTCTCTCTCTCCCCGTCTCTTTATTTGAGACAGAGTCTCACTCTGTTGCCCAGGCTGGAGTTCAGTGGTACACTCTCAGCTCACTGTAGCCTCTACCTCTTAGGCTGAAGTGATCTTTTCACCTCAGCCTCCTGAGTAGCTGGGACTACGGGAGTGTGCCACCATGCTCAGCTAATTTTTGTATATTTTGTAGAGATGAGGTTTTGCCATACTGCCCAGGCTGGTCTCAAACTCCTGGACTCAAGCGATCCACCTGCCTTGGCCTCCCAAAGAGGCGGAACTGCAGGCATGAGTCACCATTCCCAGCCTTTTATCTCTTCTTAGAAGGGCACTAAAGCCCATTTATGAGTGCTCTACCTTCATGACCTAATTACTTCCCTAAGAGCCCACTTTCACCACCACATTGGGGATTAGGATTCCATTATATAAACTTTTATGGGGGAACACAAACCATTCAGTCCATAGCAGATATGGTGAGACTTAGGTATGAAATGTTTTCCTTTAACTTTTATTTTTGTTGCCATCTTTGTTAAAAATAGTTGAAAGATAGAAAATGACTTAGCTCTGCAGTTCTGGAGGACTCACTGGTACTCCACTGCATCCTGTGTTTACCCAGCTCAACCCAAGCTAATGGAGAAGTAGATTTCCTTCTCCAGGAAGGGTCAAGGCCAGGAAGAGAGGTGGACAGGTCTCAGAAAGCAGGCAGTGTCAAATGCTGAGCAAAAGCCAAGCTCAGAAGGAGGAAATGTAGTGTTTATGGAACCAACTTGCAAATGCAAACATGAGCGAACCAAGGCAATGTAACAAATGATCCTCAACAGCTGGATTTCTTCAGTGCTGAAACTTATAATAAACATCCATGGCTATCTTTGCAACATGATTTGTCTGTAAATATACATACATCTATTTAATAGAACCACAAGGATTAGTTAACAAAAAAAATTGCCTAAGAACCATCAACTTTCACTTCTCCAATTGGGTCACAATCTACAAGTTAATCTGTTAGTAAAAATAAATAAATAACTTTTCTCTCTAATTGTGGTGGGAATCAGTAATTGTAGGATTCCCAGGAAGATTCTGAAAAGCCCTTGGATATTGAAGGATTTGGATTGCAGTTTTCTCAATCTGTTAAATGTTGAGGAGGGGGGTGGAGAAAATACACCTTTTTTTCCTCCCACAATCCTAAAAGTTTATGAACTTTCAGAGAGACACAGGAGCCAACCTGAAAGAGTTCCCGGTGGTCAAAGCTGGAACCATCTGAGCAACAAAATTAATAATGTAGTATTGAATTCTAGCCAAAGAATATAAAATAATATACATGGGTCCATATTGACATAACAAATACTGAAATAAATGATTGAATAAACAAGAGAGATGGAACAAATCTTCCTTACAGAATAATTCTAAATAATAATATATGGATACTCCCTCCTCTGGGATGGAGTTTAATCTTGCCCTCATCTTGAGCGTGGGTTGAATTGAGTCATGCCATTCAGACTAGAGTGTATGGAAAGAGAAAAACAGCTTTGCAGTAGAGAAACCTGGCAGACACAACCTTAACTAAGGGATCAAGGTCAAGTTACCAGTGATAAGTCACGTGGCCATCGTGCCATCGTCCCTAAAGAGGATGAGATGGGGAAGGCACTTCATCTCGCAGGCTTTCCTCCCCCAAGTCTCATCATGAGAAGAAAACAGTAGACAACACCCACATGAGTGGGTGTCGAGGTATCCCCACAAAACTATACCTTACCAGAATACTTTATCACAATACTTTACTAGAATTCCTTACAGCTGTCGAAGTCAAGAAAAGACAGAGAAACTATTATGAATTAGAGGAGACAAAGGACACAGGAAGTTAAATGCAGCATGGTATCCCGGCCGGGATCCTGAAAGGGAAAGGGGTTAGCCTAAAAGCTAGTGACAGCTACATCAAGTCTGGAGTAGTGTTAATAGTGGCAGATCAATGCTAATTTCTTTTTAAAAATATTTTTAGTAGAAATGAGGTCTCGCTGTGTTGCCCAGGCTGGTCTCGAACTTCTGAGCTCAAGCGATCCTCCTGCCTGCCTTGGCCTCTCAAAATGCTGAGATTACAAGGCGTGAGCCACCGTTCCGGGCCCAATGTGAATTTCTTAGTTTTGACAAATGTGCCATGGTTGTCGAAGCTGTAGGCATTAGGAGACACCGACTGAGAGGTATATAGAGGATTCTCTCTACTATCTTTGCAACTTTTTTTGAGTTCCAAAAGAAAGTTTTTTTAAAAAACAACAAAAAAATGCACTTGTACGCCATAAATTTATACTAAAAACAATAAAATCAAAAATTCTTTAAAAAACAAAAAAGTTTATAAACTTAGGGTGCAAATAGAAACTTCTTGAAAAGCAGCGGCCGATCCCCTCCCCGAGCCCGCCTGTACAGTACCCTAGCGAGGGGTGTGAGGGTCACAGCCTGGCTCTCCCGAGATGGGCGGGCGCGTCCAGCCGCGACTCCTCCCCGGAGCCTCACCGGCGCCGGACTCTGCCCTGGGCGCGCCCCGCGGGGCGGAGCCAAACCTGCGGGCGGTGGCGGCTGCACGCCCAGGACCCTGGCAACCGACCCTGGCCCCAGGACCCGATCACCCAGGGGAGGAGCAGCACCGGGATCCAGTGCCGGCTGGGCGCCCCCCAAGGTAGGCGAGTCCGAAGGTAGGAATCTTCGGGCCGGGTCCCTGCGGCGCGGCCCCGCATCCCCTCCAGGTATGTGGGTGTCCAGGTGCCTTTCCAGCGACTTCCCCAGCGGAGCTCCTGGCATCAAAGACATTTCCTGTAAAAGGGTCCTTGGTGAAGAGGTAATCCTTCCTGAAAACCTGGTTCTGGGCTCGAATTTCCTGGGCGAGAAGTTTCTTCTGCACTGGGAAGAGTTACTTTTTTCCCGCAGAGAGGAACCCCTACTTAACCCGGCGCACAGCTGATTATTTATTTAGGTGGTTGTTATACAATCCGTTTGTCAGGGGTCCCCGCGATTTCTGCCTGCTAATTTCAGAGGCTGTGGAGAAAAGTCCTGCGGTAAACGCCCTGAGCTGGGAACTCCAGCGTGGTGACTTTGACAGGTCACTGCGCTCGTATTTTTTAAACAGCAGAGATGAATGAGGGTGGCTGTCTTCATTCATTTGTCCGGGCTTCCGCAGCTGCAGGTGTAGTTAAAAGAACAGCCCACTGCTTGACCGTTTCCTTCATGTTGAGTAGGCATCATGAGATTTTAGAGCTGGAAGTTACAGAGTGCTAGGCAGCTAGACAAAGGAACACTCTTATCTTACTAAAGACTAGTATGGGACTGTACAGGTGTAGTTTTTAGACTGAATGATAACATAGCTGTGAATTTTCAGCCTTTTTGGAAGTGAAGACAAAATTGAATATAAGGATCAGCAAAAGCAACAAGCCCTGAAGCTAACTGAAGCTGCGTCTGTTCCCCATTATATTCTAATTGTTTTATTTTAGGAATCAAAACCTCTTTTACTTTCTTGGTGTATATAGATCGGATGAAGTGTCAGAATACAAAAAGGAATTATTCTGTGTTTGTGATAGAGAGGAGATAATCTGTCCTTTTGATTTTACCTAATGCTATTAAATATTCAGAGCTACTGAAGTCCGGTTTTCCTGAAATGTGAGCTGGGCAGGAGTGTCAGGTACCCTGGCAGACACAATTGGTGCTGTTGTTACGCTTTTCCCCTGCTGCCCACTCCCTTCTCCACCGCACTCCCAGTTTGAGTGAAGGCCCTTGACACAGAGGAATTTCTGCCCAAGGCAGGGAGTGTCCCCGTGTGGTTCCTCAAATGTTTGCAGAAAGAATGAAAACAACTATACTTCCTGGGACCCGGGCTGACGTCACAAGGCCAACGTCATAAGAAGGTTCTTACCTCTTGTTATTTACAAAATAAATTGATCCGTTGTCCTAACTAGAAAGAGACTTTTGAAATTCATACTGATGCTATTTTGTGAATTACGGATGGGCATGTTATTTGTTAGCTTATTTGTTTACAGTGTGCTCAACACTGAAGGTGAGTTGTAATCCAAATTTTGGCCAAAGCTAAAAAACGTAAGCTAGATTTAGACAAAGCTGAAAAATGAGGTGTATGTTTGCTTGGAATAATGACTGAAAAGGGAAATAACTGAAGATTTTGGTGGGAATGTAAAAGTCTTTTAAAGTAGTAGTTTCTCATCTTTTGAACTGAGATATTTACATCAAAATTATATGGCTATTTATTGATTGAAAATATTTCATAATGGCAAAATTGTACCATGAATTTACTAACATGTTTAAATGAATGTCATTTACTAAGCACAAAAACAGCCATTTATGTGGGTTTGGAAAACGAGAGAGAGAGAGAGATTGTGTGTGTGTGTGTGTGTACATTCAGTTTTAGAAACTATTTGGTGCATCTGTAAATTTGTGGGCCTATTCATGTAATCACTAAAACAATATTTATTGAGGGCACTGTGTTCTGTGTGAGAGAACCAGATGGGAGGGGAAGAAGGTCTGGGCCAAACACATCCCTTTGTAAATAAGACACAGTTCTGTCCTCCTGGAATTGACTACATTGGAGTCCTCCAGGCCACCCCAAGTCAAGGCCATAGATTTACAGACCACAATGATCCATTCAGTTTCGACCGTGACTGAAACCAGATTAGTTTTGAATCACATATTTCCTTAAATTGATTTAAATAGTCAAATCTAAAAATGATAGAGGAGCTTGTGTGTTATTCTGGTCAGTGGTTTTCTCTTTTGTTTAGGTTGGGGAAGAACTTAGGAATCATGTGTTTCAGGCTTAATGCTATGAAATATTAACTTGAAATAGCTAAGTATCAATTTCATGCAAATTAAATAAAAACTAAACTTGTAGTATGGATGACAATAATCTAGAGACAAAAATTAATAAACAAAAAATTTAAAACGGAAAAAAATCTATCCATTAAATTATTTTTTTGCTATAAATTAGAAAAATATGACTATAATTAGATTTTCCCCCTGGAGGAAAACAGCATCTTTATTCAAGTTATTCTTACTTTTCCTTCTGTTTTTTTTTTTTTTAACAGCTTTATTGGAGATATAATTTACGTACCATGAAATATATCTAAGTGTTTCAATGATTTTTGGTAAATTTATTGAATGGTGCAACCATTAGCACAATCCAATTTTATATCATTTCATCATTCCCCAAACATCCCTGGGACCTGTTTGCAATCACTCACCATTCTTACCCCAGCCCCAGAGAACCCCTAGTCTATTGTGTCTGTTTAGATCTGCCTTTTCTGGACATTTCATACAGATGGAATCGTATAATATATAGTCTTTAGCATCTGGCTTTTTTCAGTTAGAATAGTTGTTGAGATTTATTCAGGTTGTCACATGTATCTGTAGTTGGTTCCTTTTTATTGCTTGACTAGGGTTTATTCCATGCCAATGGCTATGCCACATTTTGTTCACCATTTAGTAGACGTTTATGCAATTACATTTGCATGGTAAAACAGATACGTTGGTGCAGCTTCCATGGTAGCATAATGTGAGAATAACTGATGTGAGCCAACCTTTTATTTGGTGCTTTGACTCTCTTCTATGATAATTTTAAATATGAATGCCAAGAGTTAAACATCCAGGTTCCTATTAAGCAGTGGTGTTTTCTGCGTATAACTGTCTAGAGAACAAACCAACATTAAGAACTTCTTAACTTGGCCGGGCACAGTGGCTCACGCCTGCAATCCCAGCACTTTGGGAGGCCGAGCTGGGCGGATCACGAGGTCAGGAGTTCGAGACCAGCCTGACCAATATAGTGAAACCCCATCTCTACTAAAAATACAAAAACTAGCCGGGCATGGAGGCATGCGTCTGTAGTTCCAGCTACTCAGGAGGTTGAGGGAGGAGAATTGCTTGAACCCAGGAGGCAGAGGTTTCAGTGAGCCGAGATTACACTATTGCACTCCAGCCTGGGTGACAGAGCGAGACTCGTCTGAACTTCTAACTTTCTCCAGCAATTTGGGAGGCTGAGGCGGGTGGATCACCTGAGGTCAGGAGTTGGAGACCAGCCTGGCCAACATTGTAAAAGCCCTTCTCTACTAAAAATATTTTTTAAAAATTAGCTGTGTGTGGTGGTGTGTGCCTGTGATCCCATCTCCTCGGGAGGCTGAGGTAAGAGAATTGCTTGAGCCTGGGAGGTGGAGGTTGCAGTGAGCTGAGATCTCGCCACTGCACTCCTGCCTGGGCAACAGAGCGAGACTCTGCCTCAAACAAACAAACAAACAAACAAAAAAGAACTTCTTAACTTTGCAAGAACATTGACTTTTGGTATACCTCTATTAGGAATCAGGAAACTGGAATAGCAGTTTCCCGCCAGAATTGTTTTCTTATATATCTCCATTGACCTTCCTTTGTGCTATTATGGCAAATGCATTTTGGGGGTGGGGGCGGGTCATGTTTGACAACTTACACTTAAATATCCTCTTAGGGAGATTTCTGTAGTTGAACAGAAATCCTTTTATAAAAATCTAGTCAGTTCTGTGAGCCTAAAAAGAAGACAGTGTCTCTCTGAATGCCTTTAAATTCCTACTCAAATTGCAAGTTTCTTTTGGGGGAAAAAAAAGAGCATCAAAATAACTTGAGGTCTGTTTTTGTGTGTATGTGTGTTTCAAGACAGGGTCTTATTCTGTCACTCACGCGGGAGTGCAGTGTCAGGATCCTAGCTCACTGAAGCCTCAAACTCCTGGGCTCAAGTGATCCTCCTGCCTCAGCCTTCTGTATGGCTGGGACTACGGGAACGTGGCACCACGCCTAGCTAATTAAATTTTTTTTTTCACAGATGAGGTATCACTGTATTACACAGACTGGCCTCCAATTCCTGGCCTTAAGCAATCCTTCCACCTTGGCCTCCCAAAGTGCTGGGATTACAGATGTGAACCACTGTGGCCAGCTTTTGAAGTCTATTTTATGGGCAATTTAGAATGCAAAAGATTTTTTTTTTTAACATCTACAATTTGAAAAGAAGATAATGTAGGTTAAATAATATAGTTTTCCAAAGCTGAATGTCTTCATTTGCAACACATTTTTTTCTGCTGGAAATGTCAAAACAACTTCCTAAAACTCCTAGGTGAGAATACTACTACTGTTTTGATGATCTGTGTGTGATTGGGTGGAGTAATCAATCTCGATTGGTAATATACCTTTGTTTCCTTGATAAGGATTTTTAAAATTCTAAAACAAATCCATTTTTTTTTTTAGCTTTATACTGATGATTTTATACCAAGTATTTCCTAAGAGGTATTTACCATCTACAGGAATCCACCTTCATCATTCTCACTTTCAAATACTCCAGGGATCAGATCAGGGCGGAGACATTCACCAAGCTAATGTTGGTTTATCAAGAGAAAGAAGGCTTGATTGGTATTGAAGTGTAAGCACCTGCTATTTATTTTGATGAGGTCACTTACGTTGTTGTGATCTGATACAAGGAACTTAGTTTTACCCAAAGTGGGAGGCTGCCTCTGACACTTCTGTCTTTCTATAAACACCTGGAATTTGGTAGGACGCTGCTCTTGGATATGTCAAACATCTTCATGGTGTGGGAGGGTGGGCGACGGTATTGATGAAAAGTAGGGTCATGGCTGGGCTTGGTGGCTCACGCCTATAATCCCAGCACTTTGGGAGGCTGAGGTGGGTGGATCGCCTGAGGTCAGGATTTTGAGACCAGTCATAGGCAACATGGTAAAACCCCATCTCTACTAAAAATACAAAAATTAGCCAAGTGTGGTGACATATGCCTGTAGTCCCAACTACTCGGGAGGCTGAGGCAGGAGAATCGCTTGAACCTGGGAGGCGGAGGTTGCAGTGAGCTGAGATTGAGCCACTGCACTCCAGCCTGGGTGACAGAGTGAGACTCTGTCGAAAAAAAGAAAAGAAAAGAAAAAGAAAAGTAGGGTCCTGGCTGTTTCAGACCCTGAATAAGTAGACATTTTCATCATTGATCCAACAGTGTATATGCAGATGGACAAATATGAAGAATGAAAACATATTGTGATCTAGAAAGCTATTAGAAAAGGAATGGATAGATGAGAAAAAAAGTTCTAGGTTCATGAATTAGATTTAAAGTTTGTTGGAAATATTCTTATATTTCCTATGTATTATTATATATTTCCTTCTACTTTATCACCTTTAATAAACAGGCTTTCCTTGTTTCTGTCATACTGAATGCTAAGTTTAATTGACTAGTCACGTAGCATGAGCTAGAATCAGCAGCCCAGTTGCCTGTTGTTTTTAACAACACTGATTCCATTGCTATCTATCTATATATATGTGTGTGTGTATATATATATATATACACACACATATATATATATAATCATTTACACTGTTTTGGGGGTCAAGAATTTGAATGAAGAAAAACAAATCCAATTAATTTTGGCTTCCAGTTACTTCTGATAAAATCAGTGGAGGTTCTTGGATTTTGAAATCTCGATTGTGCATTGCTTTTTCTAGATCCTGCCAGATTACTATTTTTTTAAATAACATGTACAAATTCATCTTTTTCAGTGTAGAGTATTGTAAGTTTTGGGAAATTGTTATAGTCATAGAACCATGATCACTAACAAGATATATTCCCCCACCCCAAAGTCCTACGTATTCCTTTTGTAGTCAGCCTGTCTCCCACTGCCAGTCCCAAGTAACCACTAATCCCTTTTGATTCCTACAGTTTTTACTTTTCTAGAATGTCAAATAGATGGAACCATAGAATATATAACCCCTTGAATTTGGCTGTTTCAGTTAACATGATGCATTTGACACTTATCTATGTTGTTGTGTGTATCCCGTAATTCATTCCTTTTTTTTTTTTTTTTTTTTTTTTTTAAACAGTCTGACTCTGTCACCCATGCTGGAGTTGCAATGGCACAATTTCAGCTCACTGCAACCTCTGCCTCCTAGGTTCAAGCGATTCTTGTGCCTCAGCTTCCTGAGTAGCTGCAATTACACACATGCCCCGCCACAACTGGCTAATTTTTGTATTTTTAGTAGAGATAGGGTTTCGCCATGTTGGCCAGTCTGCTCTCGATCTCCTGACCTCAGGTGATCAGCTCGCCTCGGCCTCCCAAAGTGCTGGGATTACAGGTGTGAGCCACTGTGCCTGGTCCATTCCTTCTTAATGAGGAGTTGTATTCACCTGTTGGTGAACATTTGAATTGTTTGCAGTGTTTGGCAATTATGAACATTTGTGTGCAGGTTTTATGGAATATAACTTTTCATTTCACTTGGATAAATACCAAGACAGAGGGTTTCTGGGTTGTATACTATGTATTTAACTATATAGGAAACTGCCAAGCTGTTGTCCCCAGCAGCTCCACATTTTCCATTCCCATCAGCAACAGACAGGAATTCCACCTGTTCCACATCCTCACTAGAACTGTTAGGGTTTCTCTTTTTCCCCTTGTTGGATAGTTTTTTAAATGACGTAAATTATGTTCAAGCTAAAATAATCCAGGACGAGCTCAGAAAACTGTAGGTATTTTATACATTCCTGGGCTTTTCACTTCTAAAGTATTTTATAGAACCACAAATGACATTTTCTAAAAGGACATCATGTAAATGTTGCAAGTGACTGTGACATATGTCATTGACCTCAGCTTCCTTTTATATTTTATTGACTGGCAAGTGTTAATCAGGTTTTGGGGTGACTTGTTAATAGAGAAGTTCAAGTCAAGAGGAACAATTGGCTGATGGGGTAAGGAAGGAATTGTGAGGGGAAAACTAAGCTTGGGAACTGACACTTTCAAATCATGTCCTACAAGCAAATGTCCACAATAAGTTGTGAGTATAAACATTATGTTTCAATATTAATTTAATGTGCATGAAGTCAGATACTCCATTAAGCACTTTTCATGCAATATCTCATTTAATCCTCACATAACTCTGAGAAAGTTGGCATTCTCATCTGAATTTTTCTGTTGAGGAACCAAGGCTTAGAAAGTTTAAATCATTTTCCAGGACCTCCCAGCTGGTGAGGAAGTGGAACAGAGTCTTGTAGGCAGAACAACTGAGTGCAAATCCCTTGTTTTTAAGCCATGCAGCCAAACTGCCTTTGTTCATGGAGTAAATCTACTGGGACAACAACATCTGTTCAGGCTCCTGAAGGACACACCTGGGACCTCCCATCAGGAGTTCTGTGACTGTTACTTAGTGACCTACTTTGGAAAACTTTGATTCTTCAGCTATCTTGGGCCCAAGAAGTTGAAGCTTAGAAATTCCTTCAGAATGTAGCGGAGGAAAAGTGGTAAGTTAGAAGGAGCTAGCAGACTCCTGAGAAAGAGCCAGACGACTCGTGGCTTGGGATCCAATGGCCACCAACTAGTTATCTTTGTTTATGTTGTTGAGCCTTGTTTCTTCATCTGCAAAATGGGAATAATAATGCCAACCTCTCAGGGCATATGTGAGAAGTATTATAGAGAGCATACCCTACCGGGCATACAGTCCTCACTTAACAAATCCTGGCCCCTGCTTCCCACTCTTCTCCAGATGGGAAGGGATGCGTGTGCTTTGCACCTTTTTGCAGTTTAGTTGCTGAACTGAACATTGGCTGAAACTTTCAGCTGTTTTTCAATGCTTCAAATTATGCCAGCGAACTATGAGGATAGACTATTTCATGAAAAAGACATCTGAATTTGGGGTCAACCTATTTGTGTTCAGTTGATGAGGTTCTTATAACCCTGAAAATCTTACATCTTTTTTTGTGCCTTATTGCATTATATATATATATATACACACACACACATATATATATACACACACACTGAAGATAATAACTATAACACAGTGTCGTAATGATTAATTTTGGCAATATGTGAAAAATTATTTGGTAAGTGGCACCTGTTTTGTCAATAGTATGTATTTGTATAGTGTGTTTACACCAATATTTCATTTTTCCTCCAAAATAGCTTTTATCTTATATCTAAGAATTTTCTGTAGTACTGGCTATAATATATGTGGATATACAAATGAGTAGCATGCAGTTGAATAAAGTTAATTCTACTTAGCAAAAGCTTAGATTCTTATTTGAAAACAGAACTTGGGTACAGTGTAACATGCATGTCTTTCGTATACTGTGTGTCATTTTCAGGTAAACTGCACAGTCACCTGAGATTTAGCCAGCTGACACTGGATGTCACCATTGTGCTGTGTAAAGTAGCTGCAGAACAGGTGTGCTATTTAGTATTCAGGGCACAGTTAGTCTCATCAAAGGTTTGGAGATATGTTCGCTGTTTTCCCTCATATAACCGAATTATCCTTGTGGCACTTTTGTAGTAACTTACTTTTTCAGTTTCTAATATTCAAGCTCTATAAAATAGTAATCAAAAATGAACAAATAATCCCTTAGAACCAGGAAACGAAAACCTGAAAACTCAGAAACTGTACTGAAATCAAGCAGGGCTCTTGACTGCAATCCGGAGTAATTGATTCTGGCTGACTTAGTAGAAGAAGAATTTACTGAGAGGATATAGAGCAGCTACTGGAATTGATGGGAATGTTGAAAAACTAGGTTTGGAAAATGAGAGGATCTCATATACTAGGACACAGTGAAATCAGGTTGTGGGATGAGGAGTTAGGGTCCTCCTGACATAGCCACTAGCCACTGACCACTGGATACTGCCACTGAATTTGCTGTCACTTGAAGCACCACTCTGTGTCACAGACCCCTTCCCTTTCCTGAACAATGACTGGATTTCCACTGCCTCCAGCTCCAACCAGCCAGATGGCCATTCCCTGAGTTGCACTTCCAGCGGGAGCTCTCATTTGGCTGATTCTAGGTGTTGTCCCTATGCCCCAGCTCCAGGGAGTGAGCATGAACAAGAGACCTTTCCTGCAAGACTCATACAGACGGTGCCTCAGCATATCTGGGAAGGAGATTCAAGCACTAGCTAGCCAAAACCTGCCAGACATCCAGCTTGGTGCTTTTCAATCAGCAGGCCCCAGATGTGAGTGGAGAACACCTCTGTGTGGTCAATCAGATTTTGTTGCCCCTTCTCTGGGCTGACCTGGGGTCAGTTGTTTACACCTTGCAGTACCTGGCAGCTTCACTCTTGTCTTTGCCTCAATCCTGGGGGATCTGTAATAGCAACGGCTAAGCCTGTTTTAATGTGGTCAAGGAGACAACTCCTTAGGCAAACTGGAAGTCTCAAAAAGTTTAGGTCAAAAAGAAAAAGGTCTTGCAACATTAAAAGAAAAGAAAATGGTAGACTTTGCTGTGTGCCGTGGTTTCCTTAGAACACTACTCTAGCGACCGGGTGCCATGACTCATGCCTGTAATCCCAACACTTTGGGAGGCCAAGGTGGGTGGATCACTTGAGGCCAGTAATTCAAGACCAGTCTGGCCAACATGGCGAAACCCCATCTCTACTAAAAATACAAAAAAATTAGCTGGGTGTAGTGGTTCACCTCTGTAATCCCAGCTACTTGGGAAGCTGAGGCACGAGAATCACTGGAATCCAGAAAGCAGAGGTTGAAGTAAGCAGAGATCACGCCACTCCACTCAAACCTGGACAAGAGTGAGACCCTGTTTCAAAAAAAACAAAAAACAGAAAACAACAACAACAACAACAAAAATCAGAACACTGCTCTAGGTACCTGCCAGCCTCTGCTCTTGCTTTCCCATTTGCCTGGAACTCTCTTCTCCTAGATCCTAGAGAGCCACATGGCTTGCACTTGATTTCTTCATCCTTTGCTCAAATACCAACTCCTCAGATCAGCTTCCCTCACTGCTCATCTAGAACAGCACCTCCTTTTACCCTCAGTCCCCTGATGGACCTTTCTTCATGTCACTCATCACAGCCTCCCTTAGACTCCCTCTATATTTACCTGTTTGTTTAACGTCTGTCTCTCCCTCTGTACTGAAAATCCTATGAAACTATGGTCTTTGGCTCAGCCCTGTAACCACAGTTCCTAACACAGTGGCTTTCTGTAAATATTTACTTTCTCAATAAATGAATCAAGGGCCAAGTAAAGAAAGGAAACACCCTTGTTACAGTCTCTACAATATGAACAGTGTCTGTAATCTTTTTCTAGGGTTGCTCTAACAAAGTACCACACACGGAGTGGCTTGAACAGGGAAATGGATCATCTCTCAGTTCTAGAGCCTGGAAGTTCAAGATCAAGGTGTCTGCAGGGATGTGAGCGAGATCTGTTTCGTGCCTCTCCCCTGCTAGTGGTTTGCTAGTAATGGTTGATGTTCCTTGGCATATAGAAGCATTGCTACATCTCTGCCTTCATTTTCACAGGGCATTCGGTGTTCTCGTCTCTCACCACATTGCTCCTTTTCATAAGGATATCAGGCATTTTGGAGTAGGGATCGCCCCTACTCCAGTACCTGACCTCATGTTTACTTAACTAATTACACCTGCAAAACCTTACTTCTAAATAAGGTCCCATTCTGAGGAACTGGGGATTAGGACTTTAACATGAATTTGGAGGGAGGACACAGTTCAACCCATCACAGGCACTTGTTTGTGTTTATTGTATAAAACTTCTGCTGTTCTCATGTCATTAACCAGAGCACAAGGTTCAGGTAGATTCTCCTGGGTGCCTGGTGGTGTGGTGGTTTATCATATGGATTACAATTCACAATAATATGTGTACATTGCTTTGTGGATTGTAAACTCTTCATTAGATGGTAGCATCATTGTTTGAGGAAACTGACAAATAATCAGTGCATTAGCAATAAGGAATTTGCACCACGGATTTGCTAGTCTTAAAGTCCTCCAAAGCAATTTTTCCTTCATAGCCCAATTCAGTCTGCAGATTGTTTAAAATATAACCTGCTTCTTTCCTGGAAGAAAGGAAACCACTCAGATTGCTTGTCAGCCTTAATTGTGGATAATGGTTTCATATTTTATGTACTTGTTTGACAAATATGTACAAATAATTTATTATATATTATATGTGCTGCTGTAAGTGCTTGACAAATATTAACTCATGAACAACCCCACATTGATTATTGTTGTTAAGAATTAATATTATTTTCATTTTACTGTTAAGGAAACTGAGGCACAGAGCAGTTAAGGGACTTGACAGAGGTCACACAGGTACAGAGTGGCAGAATGGAGCCATGAGACTAGGCAGGCTGCCTCTAAACTGTTTCGGCTGTGGAACCCTCTTTCTTCACAGAAAGCCTCATGGGAGAATTCAGTGTGTGTGACAGAACAAAGCAGAGCTGCTGTGGTTGAAGTTGAGGTGGCAGAGCTCTGTCTATTCAGCAGCCCTCCACCTCCTCCCTGGGAGCCCTGTTTGAAAGGCCCTTGTCTAGGAAATACCTCCTCTTGGCGTGATGCCACCTGTAAGCTGTCTTCAATCCATTCTAGCATAAGACAAAGAAAAGTATTTCCTTACTTTAATTAACTGATTGTGATTTATTTTGAAATTTTTATCCCCTTAATCTACTTCTGGCTGAAATAAAATGCTAACATGGATTTTCCCCAGGATAGTAATGCCATATGGCAATTTGGACTTTGCCGGCTTATGTTCCCCTTGGGTTTCTTTCTACAAACCAAGGACTCTGGGTACAAAAGTTTTCTGAACCAAAGACAGATAAGGAATTTAATTTCATATGGATACAGTTATAAAGCTTTGCAACCAGATAGATGTGAACTACCTGCCCTGCTTGTCTTCTGTGGCTATTGATAATATAAAATAACAGGGTAACAATATTGCCAGTGACTGTCCATTGAGTGCCTTCTGTTAGCAGGCATTAAAAAAAAAACACACACAAAAACCTCATTTTCATATCTCTAGGTGTTATCACCCCTATCTGACAGCTATTTAAGTGAAAACTAAGATTTTATGTAACTTGTTTAACATGGCCCAACCAGTGAAGGGAAAAGGTGGGAAGTTTTCAGAAATATCAGTGATCAAGAAACAAAATTCCTTGATTTTAAGAATAAAAGGTACATACGAGAGTATATTTTAGACGTAAGGTAAAAGACGTAAGGCCTAATGCAATTTTCAAATTATGAAAGAGCCTGAGAATGCAGACAGATTCATTCTAAAGAGTGATTCATTCCTGTGATAAAATGCCTCTTATCATCTGTTAATGTACACACTGCATAACATACTGAAAAGGAAAATGAAAGTAAATCAGTCAAAGGGGACTGTAGATCAAGGGTACTGTACTGGAGGAAAAAACCAACTCAGGCCGGATCGATTGCTTTGCTTGCCTCTATTTTCCACTGGTCCTGCCCCACTCCTTGCCAAGCCCTAACCCAGAGGTCAGCAAACGTTTCCTGTAAAGGGCCAGATAGGAAATACTGTAGGCGTTGCCTGCCACATAGTTTCTCTGTCACAACTACTGAACTCTGCTGTTTGTGGTGCCAGAGCTACATAAAAGATATGTACACAAATGGCCATGTTGCATTAGAGTAAAACTTCATTTATGGGCACTACATTTGAACTTCATATAATTTTTGTGTGTCATGAAATGTTATCCTTTGATTTTTTTCAACCATTTTTATGAATACTAAATTTGAAATTCATATAATTTTCATGTACCATGAAATGTTATTCTTCTTTTGATTTTTTGTTTGACCATTCAAAAATGTAAGAACCATTCTTAGCTCTGGGGCTGTACAAACAGGAGGGAAACCAGATTGAGCTCCCAGGCTGGGGTTTGCTGACCCCTACCCTGGCCTGACCATCCTCTCTCTGGCTTCCAAGCGTACTGCGTATTGACCCTATGGGTGTTTCTCTTACTTCAAGCATTTAAATGTTGTTTTGCACCAATATCTTAATCCCGGAAGAGACTTCAGAGGACCCAGTAAGAGACGTACTTCCACTCATAGTTTGCAAAAGCACACTTGCAGAGTTGCTGCTGCCAAATCAACTTCTGCTGAAACAAATATTTAATAGAAGCCTTGCTAAGAGGATTTATAATAAAATGGGAAATTCTTGGCATATTCTGTCAATTTCATTGAAGATTAAAGGACTTTGTAGTGTCTCCAGAAGCGATCTTGTTTCAAAGTGATGCTCTCAAATATGCAAATTCTTTGTTTTTTTTCCAGCCTAGGTCATTGTTAGATTTTAAATATTTTGTTGTTGTTATTGTTTCTCTCCAGGGAAGCCAGTCTTAATATGATGGAAACATCTCTGAACTTCTAAAAGACCAAGGTTGGAGTTTTAGCTCTTAATTTTACTTCATCTTGGGTAAGTTAATGTCACTGTGGGAGTGGAGTCTTGGCTTCTTATCAGTAACAGAGGATTAATAATCCTACCTCACAGGGCTTTTTATTATCGTTTACTTGTTAGTTATTTACTATTTATTATAGAAATTTCAAGCAAAACCAAAATACTTGGAGGAATACAATGAACCCTACAGACTTGTCACCCAGTTTCAGTAGTTATCTATATTTTGCTAAACTTCCTTAATCTTTATCCCCATCTCCTTTTACCTCACTCTTTGGGTTTTAAAGCAGTTCCAAATGTAACACAATGTCACCTGCAAATATGTCAGTAGGTATCACTAAAAGATACAATCCTTTTAAAGAATGTCATAATTATCACAGCTAGCAAAATTACAACAGTTCTTTAACATCATATATTATCCAGTTAGTCTAAAAAATGTCTTTACATAGTTGATTTTTTTGAATCAAAATCCAAACAAGATTCATATGTTGCATTTGGTCCTGTATCTCTTAAGATCCTTAATGTATGTTAAGATTGATTAATGGGGTCTCTCAGGTTAAAGTTTCCTCATTAAATATTCACTAATGTTTTTAGCTTTAAGTGATGATGCTTAGGCTTTTTTACTTCATAACAGGTTGCAAAATATAGGTTTTCTAATTTTATCAATCCTTTTGAATTTATTAGCTGGAATTCAATAAATAAACTTTCCCTCATCAACTACTTGGTTACTATGAAATACAGTTCATATAATAAATGCTTGTTTCTTTGTTTGCCAGGTTTTAGTATACTTTTGGTTTATGTTCATTGAGCTTTTGCTTTATGTGCTTCTAAAGGTGGACAGTGAGCATTGTGATGTTGTGGGTTTTTCTTCAGTCATCATAAATTCAGGGATTTAACATTTTTGATAAGTTTCAATCCATCACAGACATTCTTCTTCAGGATGGGTTTTGTGTCTTATTCAAGTAGTATTTGATCACTATTTTGCTTGCTGATATGACCAGATATCTCAGGCTATGGGAGTGGAGTCTTGGCTTCTTATCAGTAACATAGGATTAATAATCCTACCTCACAGGGTTTTTTATTATAGTTTACTTATTGGTTATTTACTATTTATTATAGTAAATAATAATTATAGGCTCACTTTACATATTTCTTACCCCAGACCTGGATCAGCCAAGAAGTCCTAGTTTCTTTTTAGTAGGATATGATATTCAAAGACTACAGTCTGGCCATGAGGGATGCTAACCACTACTATTTCTAGGTTTATCGGTGAATAAAGGTAGAATATATATTATTTTAAGGAAAAGAAATCATTATTTTCTACCTCCTGGGTTCAAGTGATTCTCGTGCCTCAGCCTCCCAAGTAGCTGGGATTACACACGTGTACCGTGCCCAGCTAATTTTTGTATTTTTAGTAGAGACGAGGTTTCACCATGTTGGCCAGGCTAGTCTCAGACTCCTGACCTCAAGCGATCGGTCCACCTTGGCCTCCCAAAATGCTGGGATTACAGATGTGAGCCACCATGCCCAGCTTCACCTAACATTTTTGTTCTGTATTTTATTTTTTCTTTTATGCTAAATAGCTTGATTCTTCATGATGTTAACACAATTACCTTTTGGCTTTATTCTACAGTGCGAACCTGTGTACATAAACACACACAAACACAGTTCGCAGTTCAAAATAGCAATACCAATATTTCCACTAACAATATTGTGAGTGAATATTTGTTCAGGATTGTTTTGCTGTTCTTTTTGTTCTTAGAATATAGCACAGCAGGGATCGATAGTTCCTGGTATGTCATTTTTAATCACTTGAATAATTCTTGTGGTTATAGAACTTGATATACAGATATATTTATTTGTTTAATTTATTTCATTTCACCTTTATTTTGGACGATTACTTTTTCTGTCATTTTTATTTCATAGTTAGATAAAATATATATGTGGTTTAGTATTAAAACCTTAAGACACAGATTTCTTCCTTCCATTCCTATTTCCTACCCTTCTTGTAGAAAATATGATAATATATATTCTGTTCTGCTCTATGCTTTTTCATGAGATAATAATACATCCTAGTGATGACTCTTTAGCAGTTGATAGTTTATTTAATCTATCCTCTTCTTGTTGGCATGGGGTTTTTCCAGATTCTTACTATTAGTTCTCCTAATAGTAAATCACCTTCACGGACTATGTATGAAGATACACACACACACACACACACACACAAACATAATGTTGTTATAATTGTATCATGTTAATTCTACATTTATTATGTGCTTACAATGTGCTAGACTATAAACCTCATTCCTTTTTACAGTCTGATATTTTAGATTTTTATAGTCTGAGATGATACTGAATAAAAAGAGAAATTTCAGATTTACCTTCTTAGATTATTTAAATGTTAAATTTTTAATTAAAGATTCCTTCAGATGATATGGCTTTACATGAAATTAATTCCTGGATTTATGACTATATATAGATACCAATGATTTATAGCTTTTCTGCTATATTTCACCATAGTGATAAAACAACTTATTTCAGTTTATGAACCATATAATCATACAATCAAAACAGTCTGTTTTGCTTAGCTGATTTATGTTTTCTTAAAGCCAGAATTCACAATGACAACAGTGACAGTGACCACAGAAATTCCGCCAAGGGATAAGATGGAAGATAATTCTGCCTTGTATGAGTCTACGTCCGCTCACATTATTGAAGAAACCGAGTATGTGAAAAAGGTATGTGGGTAGCAGAAATCATTAGTATGATATGATTTTTAAAGAGAAATTCCAATATGGGCTGGAGGACTTTGTTTCCCTCTCCATAGAACATATGTAAAGGAACAACTCTAATTTGGCAAAGGACATTCTTCCTAGCTGAAATTTAAACCCATGTTTAGTCATTTCTCTTGAGGATATGAAACTGTTCCTACCCTTGGAGTAAAATAATTTTCCTCACTCAGTAAAATTGAATAATGGGCCAGGAGGGTTCAGAACACCTATCAGCACTTAATTTGTCCCTCACTATTCACCACTGGATTTCCTACTGTTTTATAATGTTTTCCAGTGGTTTCATGAGTGTTGATCGTGTTCCCAAGTAGATGTTTACATTTCCTCCTGAGTTGGTGCCTCTCATTACCTTGTTCCTTTTTACAGTTCAGGGTAACTATTGCCAGTGACTGCGGGTTGGCATGTCACTTCATTAAACGTGTGAAGTCTTATGAGAATCCAAAATGATAATGGCTGACAAGAAATATATATTCTTAACTGTTTCTTACAACAGACATGTATTAAGCACTTAAAATGTGCCAGAGTAGGCCAGGTACAGTGGCTCATGCCTGTAATCCCAGCACTTTGGGAGGCTGAGGCAGGTGGATCACCTGAGGTCAGGAGTTTGAGACCAGCCTGACCAATATGGCAAAACCCTGTCTCTACTAAAAATATAAAAAAATTAGCCAGGCGTGGTGGTGGGCGCCTGTAATCCCAACTACTTGGGGGGCTGATGCAGGAGAATCACTTGAACCCAGGTGGCAGAGGTTACAGTGAGTGGAGATTGCGCCATTGCACTTCAGCCTGGGTGACACAGTAAGACTCTGTCTCAAAAAAAAAATTATAATAATAAAAAATTTAAAAATGTGCTAGAGTATAAACCTCGCTCCTACTCTCAGTCTTACAATCTAAGAGGATACTGAATAAAAAGAGAAATTTCACATTTTACCTTTTTGGATTATTTAATTAAATAATGGACAAATTCTGGCATAGTTTATAACTTGCTCAGATCAATTAATTCCATCATCTTTGAGTGTCTTGCAACTCCATAGGTCATCAAGACATGGGGCTTATATTTCATGCATAAATGCATATGATCTCTCAGTAATTATTCTGCAGTAATTACTCAATAGTAATTATTTTGTAGTAATTACTAGGTAGTAATTATTTTGTAGTAATTAGTAGATAGTAATTATTTTATAGTGATTACTAAGTAGTAATTGTTTTATAGTAATTACTAAACAGTAAATTAGTACTAAATTACTAAAAAGACAAAACAAAACTAAATAATATTAAGTACTAATTACTAAATAATAACTGTTTTGGGGATAATATTTACTTAAGTGATGTGTTTTAGATTTGTCTGAGAAAGAGTTGTAAAGACCAAATGCTTACTTTCAGCAATCCAAGCAATATTAGCCTAAATGCAAGTTAGGTTGATGGTGGCAGTTATTTAAATCTGATATCAATATATATATGTATTACTTTCTAGATAATCAGGTACCCTGTAACTGGTATTGAGAAAAAAACTTTTGGCATTAAATGCCTTTGAAACGAATTAATTTTTTTTTCCTTTTCTAGATTCGAACTACTCTGGAAAAGATCAGAACCCAAATATTTAAAGATGAAATAAAACATGACAGTACAAATAACAAACTAGATACAAAGGTAATAATTTCCTGCAGAAGATTAGCATAAAGCCATTTAGACTTTTTAAAGTAACTTTTTGGGCAATTACTAAGTTCATTGAAGCTTCAAAGGATGAGTGTTGAAATATTTCGTGCATATCTAAAGATGTTAATGGCCATATGTGTGAAATGTTTAACCACAAATGTTATGAGATCAAATTGGAATGGCTAGGCCTCACTTGAATATGTTAAACAAGGCTTACTTATCGAAAATAAATGAGAACATGTTGGTCTAGCCACGATTCATGACAGCAACATTTCTCAATGACAGGCAGAGCTTTTAGTCTCACGTGGGCCACACGAATAGACATACACAGTTGAAGCTTTTAGGCCTGAATTGAGTGAAGACTTTGTCAGATAAATAGTTGATAAGCTTGAATGCATTCCCTTCCCCAACATCAGCTTTATATACCTCAGGTCGAGCAATCTGCACTTAGCTTTGCCTGGATTACACCAAGCTAAACCACATCTGAGCCAAGTGTACTTCATCAGTGTTGTCCACTATAAGCATGGCCACAGAGTCCACCATAACGTGGGGTATGATGCATAAATGTAGTCATTTTCATCACCCTCAGCCTCCCACACTAACATAACTAGCTTCCATTATTATTTAAAGTACTTCTAAACTAGAAAACAAGGTTATGTTTAGGAATGATAGGGAAGATTAAAAAATTCAGTTTGGGCTATGTTGAGCTGCCTGTTAGACCTCCAAGTAGAGGCTTCTAATAGGCAGCTGAACATCTGATTCTGGAGCTGCAGGTAGAAGACCTAACTAGAAGGTCCAGGATACAGGGTAGAGATTTTGGGCATTTAAGGATTGTATTTAAAGTTCTGAAACTGGAGAAGTTTACCAAGAGAGTGAGTGTGGAGAGAAATGAGAGAAGATCTAAGGACTGAGTCTTGAGATGCCCATTCCCAATGTTGAGATGTTAGGAAGAAGAACCATCCCAGGAAGCTGAGATCAGGCTGGTGGATTAGAAGGAATAGGAGATTTCAAGGTTCTAGAGTAGAGCCTAGATGCTGCATTTCTAACAAGCTCCTGTTGATGCTGAGCTGCTGGGACTGTAGGCCACACTTGAGAGTACTCTCTAGATTATCATGGCGAAGTCTTTACAGGGCCAGAGGGCTGGTGATTTGATGTGTGGTTGATCTGCTCACCTTTTGTGGTTTGAAGCTACTCCTGTCAAGGCCACTGTAGCAGGAGTCACTGAAGGCAAATAAGAAGAGGGTTTCAGAAGCAGGGCGGGACACCTCTGTCAAATGCTGTCCATGGGCCAAGGAAATTGAGGACCAAATGCCCACCATAGATAGGAGGAGCTTCCTAGTAATGTTGACAACATTGTGTTGCTCTGTGTCTGGCTCAGCCACCTCAGTCCATAGAAGGTCAGCAGACCCACCGTGCATCAAAACATCAGCCCTCTGGCCCTGTAGAGATTTCACCATAGTGATCTGGGGCCTTGCTACTCTCAAGTGTGGCCTGCAGTCCGAGCAGCGCAGCATCACCAGGAGCATGTTAGAAACGGAGCATCTAGGCTCTACCCCAGACCTGATTCAGAATCTGCATTTTTTAACCAGATCTATCACCCAGTAATTCATAGGCATATTGAAGTTTGAAAAGCACTGATCAATGATCTTTGTAGCCATCTGCCACTGCTGATAATCTACCTTCTACAAGAGTTTTTTCTGTCAAATATTCTTTAACAAATTATAAAAGAAAATAATTCCTACCTTGTATATGGAGAGTAGAAATATGCACTAGGGTCTGGACTATAAGAAACCAAATTGTGGCAGAGTTATGGTGAGGGAGGATGTTATCCACATACACTATGTTCTTTTTGTTGTTTATTTCTACAGTCATAGTTATTATATTATAGTGAAAATATTATATATTTTGTTGTTAAACAAACTGGGATTCTAATTCTGGTCTGGCAGTTACTTTAGGTATAACCCTAGGTGTGTTCGTTAAACTTTCATCTTCAAATTCCTCACCTGTGTAAAGGGCCTAGTGCCTTCCAGTGTTTTCAGTATTCAGACAAAGGACTGTATGTAAAACATGTAAAAGATGAGCGGGCACATAACAGGTGTTTAACAAATAGAAGTTGTTATTATAATTGTAGGGTGTGTGTAATTGTGAATAGTTTCTCTGTTTTGAAATAAATTGAAAGAACAGAAAGAGCACACAATAACTATTCAAGAGGCTGTGCCAGGAGCTCTCCCGCTGCTTTGCTGCAGAAACTTGGGCCCTGGTCCTCAGTTTCTGCATCTGTAAAATGGACAGGTTAAGTTAGATGGTTTATTATTTCTTTTTCACCTCCGTGTGTCCACAATTCCAGATGATATTTATGTTCCAAGTGTATTTTCAGTAAGCTAGAGCTTACATCAAGTTATAATGGCAGTGCCATTCAGTTCTGATATCTCTGATTGGAAATTTAATATGAGGTAATTACAGTGAAGCGTCACCAAACATTGACCATTATGTATTGTAACTGTTAGGTCTGACTGTTAGTCTCTAATGCAATGTAACAAAAATGTAATTATGTCGACAACTTAGATTTTTTAAAAATGTCTGGCCTTGTGGACATTATTTATCTCCTAAAAAGCACTTATCAGTATATTTGAAACTATAGAAAATATAAAAGTTAAAATGTCATTCTACCTGTTTCAATATAAGAATCTGTTCAAATTTGAGCAAATATAGAAGTCAGGTGCTTCCAGAATTTCTCATTGATATTTGAGATTCAAAAGATGTTTATTTATGCTGACCTGAAGCCTCTTTGCTATATGTAATACTAAATGATCATTACTGTTGTCAAAGCTTGTAGAGGAAAAGATAGTTAGGTCTATGATTTTCATTTGTCTGTTTCAGCACTGCGGAAACCTTCAACAGGGCTCTGATTCTGAGATGGATCCTTCTTGTTGCAGTTTGGATTTGCTCATGAAAAAGATAAAAGGAAAAGACCTACAGCTCTTAGAAATGCACAAAGAGAATGAAGTATTGAAAATCAAGGTACGACTGTTAGAAGTTTCAAATTCTGTGTTTTGAGCCTTTGAGCCAATAGGATGGGTTGTTAGCATTGGTGGCTCTGTAAAAGCAGAGAGATGTGTACACACATCCATAGGTCCATCTGTGTGTTCCCTTACATAGAGAAGCATTTTTATATTTCACAAATCATATCTCACTGTTTTATTTCTGAGGCTTCTTTTGTTATTGAAAATATCTCACAAAAATTCAACAGTTATACAATTTCAGTCACGCAAGATGACTAGACATCTACTGCATAACATTATGCCTATAGTTAACAATACTGTACTGTACACACTTAGTAGATCTCATGTTAAGTGTTCTTACCACAATCCACAATACATTTTTTAAAGTGTGTTCATATTTAATAAATATTAATTATAGCCTTCATAGTCAATGCCACAATATTTTTTAAATTTGTCTATGGCTGAATGCTTTTGATTTTCTTATTTAAGGTTTATTTTATATGCAGTCTTGCAATGAATATCTTGATAGGGAAATCTTTGTAGTCATTCTTGATTGTTTCCTCAGGTTAAATCCCGGAAAGATTCATGACATTTTAGCATTATTGTCCTCAATACTTTAACCTTGTCCCACTTCTATTTCAGGAAGATACACTTTTTAACACTGTTATGGACATTAATGATAAAAGGCTTGCAAATAATTGTATATGCTGACAGAGCAGCATAGAGTTATCTGAACAGTGAGGACTATCACTGCAGGGCATTACTGTGCACAGAGCTCTGGTTTGGTTTGCCTATGGCAAATCTGCCCTTTCAACAGCCCCTCTAAATAGGGAGTTTCTCCTTTCACATTTTCCTCTTACCAAATAACAGTGTCTTCTCTTCTATCCATTGTCTATGAGGCTGTAAAAGGTATAGTTATACCCTTGGTGTTCTTAATTGCCCATCAAACTGTTCTGCCTTTAAAGTTTTTTGTTGTAAATGTCAGAACATGCATAGTGACCTTTTTTCTAGCTGGAAGCCTCCAGAGAAGCAGGAGCAGCAGCTCTGAGAAACGTGGCCCGGAGATTATTTGAAAACTACCAAACACAATCTGAAGAAGTGAGAAAGAAGCATGAGGACAGTAAACACTTACTCCAGGTACCAAACACGCAGCTTGTCTATGGGAGAACTAGCCCCCACCCTGAGCTGTTCAAGTTCATCTTTCTGGAAGAGTTAGAAATGAAACAAGTAATGGCCAAGTGACTTGGCAAAAGACTTGGGAAAGGAGCGGTGTGCTAGTCTTTTCTGCCCATTTCCCTCGCCCCTGCTTAGCCCGACACCCTGAGATGTTGCTGAGCTGCTGTGTTGCAGATGTTGCCCAGAGCCCCCATGAGCACAGGTGGGAGGGAGGGAGTGCCACCCTGCCTGGAAATCTGGGCTGGCCCTGCGGAGCCTGACTGGTAACTTCTCTTCGGGTTCTGCCATTGACTCGCTAGATGACCCAGACTGAGCCATTCTTCCTGTCTGGATTTGGGTGTCCTTGTCTCTAGAATGAAAGAGTTGGGCTAGACACATGGTTTCAAAATTGTTTTGGACTTAGGATACATACTTTGGGTTATAGAAAATAGAAAACAAAATATGTATCTATATGTTTTTAAAAAATATATAAAGATATATATTTTTAAAATATATAGTTATATATAATATATAAATTATATTATATATAAAGTATAATAAATAATATATAATATATAAGTTATATATTTTTATATTTTAATATGTAACTATATAAATTTTAAAAATAAAAATGTACATATACTTATACATGTTCTTTTTTGTTCATTTGTTTTTAAATCTGAAGTATATACACTAGGGCCAATAAAATCTGTCTGAAAAATATATTCTAGAACTGGAGAAGTCAAAAAAGTGTGTGTATGCCTGTATGTGTGTGTTTGCCAAAATTAAAAATATAAAACAGCTAATAAGTAAGTTCACTCATAATAGTTTGGGGCACCCAGGTGTCTGTCAGCTCAGGCTGTAGGAAGGTCCCCAGGGGAGTACAGTAGGAAATTCACTGCCTAGGTGACACCCTTTCATGCATCAAGCTGTGGTAGTGATGGTTGCATACTCACATGCATGCGGGGTGCAGATGACGAACATAAGCGGGAAGCTGATGAGGGTGCTATGCTATGGGGGGGCTTGTGGGGACAAGAAGCATGCATCCCTGTAATGTGGGTTTGGCACTAGCCTGGAGTGAACTGACTGAAAGGCCCACTTGGTATTTACAAAGGAAGCCAGACACTTATTTTTCCCTGTGAAATGTCAAGCTTTGTTAAATACACATGCGGAAGAGTAACAAGTTAGTCGACACAGTCCCACTGTAGCTTATTACCTGCTAGATGGAGACTTCTCTCCTATGATCCCTCAGCACAACCCCTGCTCTATGCCTGTGAAGTAGCACGGTGACACGCTGAGGAGAGTTAATCTGATTTTATGACACTTTCTGATTAAAAATAAAACGTGTTTTAATTGAATCTGTACTTTTTTTGTTGTTGTTGTTCTGGATAATAATTGTTGAGAAAAAGTCAAAAATGTTGCTTTTGTTAAATTAGCATCTTTCTCTCTTGTATCAATTCAGAAAGTATGCTTTATGGTAACAAATGGAAGCATTCTAGGAAGGATATTTATGTTTATTATAATATTAATTCTTGATTTAATGTTGTTGTAGTCTATCTGGGTTATTTTGAAGGAAACACTGAAATCAAAAAGAGCAATTCTAAGCAAGTATGAATTCTGAATTTTTTTGGCTAATTAGAAAATTGTAGAAAGAGGTAATATGTGTATAGGTTTAATAAAAACAGAGTTTTCACAACACAACTGTTTCTCTGACCATAGGTTAACAAGCTTGAAAAAGAACAGAAATTGAAACAACATGTTGAAAATCTGAATCAAGTTGCTGAAAAACTTGAAGAAAAACACAGTCAAATTACAGAATTGGAGAACCTTGTACAGAGAATGGAAAAGGTACGGCCCTGGAGAATTAGAGGATTTTCTTACTGACAGGGTTAGGATGAGAATGAAATAAAATAATACCAAAATAAATAGGATATTAAATTAAATAAGATAATGTTAAGTGAAAGTATTCTTTACAGTATTTGCCCTTAGGAAGTATTTAATATTAATTTTCCCTTAAACATTTCATATGATCTATACTGTAGTGATTGATTTACCTTTCTGCAAATACTGTAGTCATATCATCATTTGTCACTTTCTAGGAAATACATGACTGAGAAAGGGGAACCAGGTGAGGTTGTGAATGCAACTAATGGAACAGAGCACAAAGTCCATCTACTAGGAGTATTAATAAAGCAGGTCCCTGTAATCACAACATTTTTATGTATTAGAGTCAGTGCAGTATTCATTTTTGACCACCCAAGTCTACTTGGTGTTTATAAAAACCTATGGCTGCACTAGGAGAGATACAGTTTACATTAAGAAAAGCCATTCTATAGAAATTGGAACTTTAAGAAGGCACATTTAGAGAAGAGTAATAATAGAATAAAAATTTGAAAATATTTCATGCCATGCTCATTTAACTAGCTAGCATTCCAAATATACACAAAAGGTGAACACGTAAATTTATGTATGTATGCCTTAGAATTTAGAATTTGGACAAATCAAGGAATATTATTTTTTAATAGCAAAACAAAGAGAAAAACTGGCATCTCTGAAACTGAATTGGGGATAGAGAAAAATATAGGCTTTGGATACTAGTAAATATTGCCCAATACATTTTTTATATTTATTGTATTTGCTCTGTTCTTTTTAGCTTTAATTTGTTTTATGAGTCTGCCTGGGTTTATGCCATTTCATAAATGTCATTTCAAAAACATCACATTTCAATATTCTGGTTTCTTATCAAAGGAACTTTGATTTGTTTAAAAATATTTCCCAAGAATTTAAAGTTTTATGACATTGTGATTTGGTTGAATTCGTAGTCTTGGTGAAGGACCTATGAGGAAATCACAAAAATTAAATATGCCCATTATCAAGTGGCTCTAAGATAACAGTATTCAGCTGCATGTGTATTATGTGGTAGGTCACTGAGTGTTATACTTTAGCAGAATCACTGGGCTAGAATATCCTTAAGCAATTAGTTTATCCAGGCATGACAGTTTGTAATTATGCTGTTTTGGAAAAACTGTAATATTTGGATGTGTACCTGGTAGAGGCAGAATACTTGATCCTATAATAAACAGCTTGATAAAACTAAGATAGCACAAAGAATGTTTGCATTAAGGAAAGAAAGACAATTCTGGGAAACGAATAGAATTGCTTAACCAAACAGATTGATTAACCAGCTTGAAATTTTAGTCTAGAGCTCACACCATCTCAAACCCAGTAATATTGGGTCAGGTTTAGTGCCCCCAAATTAACAAAAGAACAGGCTGGGCACGGTGGCTTATGCCTATAATCCCAGCACTTTGGGAGGCCAAGGTGGGTGGATCATGAGGTCAAGAGATCGAGACGATCCTGGCCAACATGGTGAAACCCTGTCTCTACTAAAAATACAAAAATTAGCTGGGCGTGGTGGCAGGTGCCTGTAGTCCCAGCTACTTGGGAGGCTGAGGCAGGAGAATCACTTGAACCCAGGAGGAGGGAGGTTGCAGTGAACCGAGATTGTGCCACTGCACTCCAGCCTGGTGACATAGCGAGACTCCATCTCAGAAAATAAAAAAGAACAGTAGAAGATAATTTCTATTTCCTAGTGATCCTAGGAAATTTATACTAGATGTTAGTTCATCTCAGAGTTCTGGGGTATATTTACTTGACTGTTTACTAAACAAATATTTGAACACCACCATATGTAACAGAACTAGGGGCTGAATGTATATTTGTGAATGAACCAGTCTCTTTTTGTGGATATGACAATGTAGTATATCTGGATTGTGTGAGGCTCAAGGAACTTCCCAAATCTCCCTTTCTTAATTCCTCTATGAGTCCTTTAGGGAGGCTGAAAACACAGTCAAAGGCAGAGGAGTATGCCCTAGAATAAGGTTCAGTGACTCAGATCCTGGCAGGACATTCTTGGGAAGTGATGGCCTAGCTCCTGCCCTGATAATAACTCTTAATAGTGGGCTGTCTCCAGGAGATCTTGGACAAAGGAAGTAGACAGGATGTGCATGACTTAGTAAGGCCATGCAGCAACCTTCCAGAATAATTCAGTGACTTTCTAAAGTGCAGCCTACTGGAATCTCTGGAGGGTGGAGGTAAGTGGGGAGGATGTGGAGGGGCAATGCGCAGTTTTATTTAAAGTAAAAGAGGGTTTAGGCCAGGTGCGGTGGCTCACGCCTATAATTCCAGCATTTAGGGAGGCTGAGGCGGGAGGATCACTTAAGGCCAGGAGTTCGAGACCAGCCTGGCCAACATGGTGAACCCCAGTCTCTCCTAAGAAAACACAAAAATTAGCCCGGCATGGTAGCACGTGCTTGCAGTCCTAGCTACTCTGGAGGCTGAAGTATGAGAATCACTTGAGCCTGGGAAGTGGAGGTTGCAGTGAGCCGAGATGACGCCACTACACTTCAGCCTGGGTAATAGAGCAGGACTCTGTCTCAAAAACAAAACAAAACAAAAAAAAGCAAATTGGTTTTAAAATATTTTATATTTGTGAAAAAAGCAAATAAATAAAACTATAAGGAACAAAGTTGGGCAACATCTTGGTTTAAAGAGAGACTGAGGAGACAGGCTGTGAGGTAGGGTGTCTCAGGGAGGGAGTGTGGGCCAGAATAAGGGGAGGGTGTACTGGGCCTTTTGTATTAATAGGAAAAAGATACAAATTCAGAAAGAAAGTAAAAATTAAAAATGAACATCCTCACAAAGGTTGATAAATATTGCCCTGGTCGTGGGTGCCCCCTGGAGAAAAATCTACTTGCTACTCACTTGAACAATCCACTGCTCCAGTAAATAGCCATTAGTGGTATGAGGTCTGGTAATGAATACATTACTTAAAACCTTCACCATCTGTCCCACTTTAATCGGGAATGCAGTGAGAATGAATTCCACAAGCACAGTGATAAGCTAGCAAAAATGCCCAGTAAGAGCATTTTAATATGGCATATGTTCCATTTGCTAGCAGTGCAATTCTGTTACATCATATTTATTTTCTAGTGTCATTGATTTAGCTCCATTGCAATTTTAGAGCTCAAAGGCGCTTTTGAGACCACCTAGTTCCTCATGATCATTTTATAAATGAGGACAGCATGAACCTGAAACTGTTCCACAGTCCTCCACTTTCTACATCACAACCCTTTCTGTTATGCCCCCGTCTTCTCTCATGCTGGACAAAAATGATAGAGTTGGTTCCAAAACATTTAGATGTTAGCATTTGGCCATGATTGAAACTGGTGCCTTCTCCGATCAGCCTGGTGAGGGAAACCTGGAGCTGTCTGGAGGTATGGCTCTGGGAATAGTGGGTTGCCCACTGTGTGGTGCTATGAACTCCCTTTCTCTTTCCTGAAGACATTGCCTGAAAAGTGCTATCTGGTATGGTGAGATTTTCTGTGTTGTCAAAGAGGAGGCAAAAAGAACCCAAGCTAGATGGCAGAGCCTGGCCAAGGGAGAGCATTTACTTGTCTGGTTGTCTGGTTCCCTTGACCCCTGTTTATGAAAATCCATTAATCAAGAGTAAGACTATTAAACATTTGTTAGGCACCATTTTCCCTCACCCTACAAATTCAAAATACATTATCTGTGGTGTGTTTTTTGACAATCCAAGTCTCATCATACGCTTGTAAGATGTATCTGTGGGCCGGGCGCAGTGGCTCGTGCCTGTAATCCCAGCACTTTGGCAGGCCAAGGCGGGTGGATCACCTGAGGTCGGGAGTTTGAGACTAGACTGACCAACATGGAGAAACCCCGTCTCTACTAAAAATACAAAATTAGCCAGACGTGGTAGCGCATGTCTTTAATTCCAGCTACTCGGGAGGCTGAGGCAGGAGAATCGCTTGAACCTGGGAGGCAGAGGTTGCAGTGAGCCAGGATCGCACCACTGCACTCCAGCCTGGGCAACAAGAGCAAAACTCTGAAAAAAAAAAAAAGAGAGAGAGAGAGAAAGAGAGAGAGAGAGAGGGAGGGAGGGGGAGGGAGGGGGGGAGAGAGAGAGAGACAGAAAGAAAGAAAGAAAGAAGGAAAGAAAGAAAGAAAGAGAAAGAAAGAAAGAAAAAGAAAGAAAGAAAGAAAAGAAAGAAAAGAAAAGAAAGAAAGAAAGAGATCTGTGATCCCTCAGAAATAATTTGAACACAGCTAGGGCAACTCCAGGGCTATTTTTATGTGGCAAGAATACTATAAGAAAAATTTGAAAAAGCATACAGAACACATAAGATATGAAGTAACCAGTGACTTCCAATTATTATATATTGAGGTCCAAATATGTGCCAGGAAGCCTGTATCTCTTTTACATATATTATCTCTATCATCCCAACATTTCAATATAGGTAATATTATCCCCATTTTAGGAATGCTCAGAAGATGCAAATATGAGTCAAATGAATGTAGAATTAATACATGTCAAATGTTGTAACTCATTAATTAATGAGGGAAACAGTAAGATGAGAAAGCTGGTTTAAATAAAATATTTTCAGAAACTAGTCATTTATAGGCATTTTGGAGAAAAATTGAAAATAGTATAGGATTACTAGATTAAATTTAAAAAAACAGTTAATATTCTTTAAGGCAATTAAACCATAACCTTTGGGATTATGTCTTCTACCAGACAGAAATCTACAAATTTACATGCAACTTCACAGACCCAGGGCTCTAATCAATAAATAATAAAAGCGAACAGAGGAAAATTCTCTGAGAGAATTAAATAAATCTTGGGTCAGATAATTAAACGATGACCCAATATGACATTAAAACTGCATGCTGTATATTGTTTTTATTTCCAAGTTTGGGTTAATTTTTCTTAACATTGGTAAGGCCCGAGAGTTGAAAACCTTGGCCAAAATTTAGAAACCAGGTTAAGTCCCTATGTACAATCTTTGTGATGTTTCTGCTAGACAGCACTGCCTTGCTTTGTACTACTTACTCAGATGCTGCAGCAGGAAGTAATTTTAAACAGCATTATAGATAGTTTCAGCACACGTCTTCCAGTCAATTCCATCCAAGTTGCCAATACCAATTCCTGCCTCTTTTCAATCTCCCTTGATTCTTTCCAACTTGGCAACCTAAACCATCAGGCCAAAGCACCAAATTCCTTTTTTCAGCTGAGTGCCATCAAATATAAAATGAACACAGTCATCTCAGCTTCGTTTTTCATGGTCTTGTCTGTTTTCCTTTTGAATGGAAAGGCTTTGGCTTAATAATCAAATTAAAGCATCTTTTTAAAAGATATTCTTTCCCAACATCATAAAGTTGCAATCTGAGTTTCTCCTGTGTCCTAATTGGAAAGCATTTGTATCCTTTGTGGCCTTGATCCTTCATCAAAAATATGTTTATTGTTTTACTACCTTCTGACAGATGACACGTAGTACCTAGAGGTATCTAGTGTCCTTGGATACCAACAACTCAGTCTAATGCAGGGGAAGCAGATGTAAGGGTGGGAGAGCCAGGGTCTAGCAAGGGATGAGCTGGCTGTTTATGTGTGGTAGGATGGGGAGAGGTGAGTGGGAGAGGTTGAACTGAACAGGCTATGGGCAATGCCTTGGAAGATGAGCAAAAGAAATCCTCCAGGCAGGTGAGAGAGTGAAGACAATTATTTTTGGCCTATAGTTGAACTATGTGTAAAGCACACAGGAGAATACTCAGCTAGGTTTCCTTGAAGATAAGAGTAACAGCATATGGGAAATTAACTCTTTAGCTCAAGCCATAGTTCTAGTATGACAAGAGGAAGGCCATACCAAACATACACATGTAGTTCAGCAACATTTGTATCTCATTTTCTCCTAGGAAAAGAGAACACTACTAGAAAGAAAACTGTCTTTGGAAAACAAGCTACTGCAACTCAAATCCCGTGCTACATGTGGAAAAAGGTTTGCAAAGCTACCTGTTAAGTAAAAGCAGTTCCTGATTTCTTTCCTGTCCACTGGTATGCCAGCCAGGGAACAGAAGGTCTTCTGTCCCCCAAAGAAATAGGATGACTGACAGTGCAGGAGGAAGGTTGAATGCCTGGGATTAACAGTCATGTAGTTATGTGCCTCCCCTTCCTCAAACTCAGAGGAATCACAGAGCAGTTGGGAGCAGGGGGCAGAGTCCATTGGGGGTGCAGGGAACCCCACGGGAAGGTTAGTCTTTCTGAAGAGTGAATGAGTGAGTAAGCCTGGCACCTCCTGGTTTACCGTTTATGCTAAGGAGGACGCTTGAGAGGTCTTTATTCTCTGATGCTTCTGTCTTAGTTAATGAGTTTCTTTTACAGCTAACATTGCACTGGCCAGCCCACAAGCGGAATTCTAAGATAGTTTCCTGATACTCCTTAATTCTGTAGGGTGAAGGAAATACTAGGGACAATATCCATAGTTCTTTGGACTTATAAATACTCACAGTTTACAAGCAGTCACAGTCCTTAGTATGCTGGGGGTGGGTTTGTGGATATCGCCATAATCGCTGTGCTACTCAGCTGCTATTAGAAAATGTATCTGTATTATCATGTAATAAATCATATAATAAGACATTTTCTGAGATTTTTCTTTATTTTTTAAAAATTCTAGTCCAACACAATCATTGTATGTTCTGATATAATTTCATTGTTCAAAGTCAAATCAGTTTCAAGATCTTAGTTTGTCATCCTAGAACTGTTGTTCGCTAGGATATTAGGCACTGTTATGGACAGAATTCAATGATATGTCATTTATTCAATGATATGTACTCAGACATCCCTCTTTCTCAGTCTTTCGATTTCCCCCCTACAGGCTCCGTGCTGCTTCCTTTCCTTTTTTATCTTTTTTCCCACCTGTCCTCATCTGTTGTACCTTCTGCCTGGCTTGTATTCCTGCATTTCGGACCACATATGCCAAAGCCCAGAAATGGGCTGATCCTGGCAATTACACACACACACACATTTGAAACATACAAGATTCCAATAAGTTATTAATTTTCCTAGCTTCTCCCCTGTGACAAACATGTAGCCCAAAACAGGGGACTTCTAAGATAGTTTTATAACACTGCACATTTCTATAGAGATTGAAGGAAATACTGCAGAAAGTATCCTTAGTTCTTGGAATTGCATATGGATATTCATAACTTCAATCTAAGTAAATCTTCAGTTAATATTTTTCTTAAATAGGCAGAGCTTTTCCTTGTAGCAGAACTACTGATTTGTACATGTCTTCCATTAACAGTTCAGGCCGTCCAAGTTCGATTTTTTTTTTCCTTTAAAAAATGTTTTTAAAAAATTGGTGATAGGGCTATTGTCCGTCTTTGAGCCAACAATGTAGCTCTTTTAAAATCCAACCTGATCTATTCTTTCACTTCTATTCTATATAAACAGTTATTATAAAGAATTCTTTAAAAGCTCCTAAGGAAGTTTTAGAAATTTCTTGGGGAAAGTGGATGTTTGGTGTTTCTAGAAAGGTTTTTCAACATCCAGGCTTATGCAATTTTTATAGATTGTGGGTATCACACATATTTGTGATTACTTATTACTTTGTCTGAGCTTTATGTAGAGGCATTCAGTTTGTGAAATGACAAGAAAATGAAATCAGTAGGAATCAGACTCTTTTGGTTGAAGTAATAGAGACTTGATTAAGCTACCACAAAAAAGAGGGTTTCTGTTAGGTTAAGATTAGATAGATAGGGTCATAAAAAGAAGACAGAGAAGTTAAAAAGATTTGTCTTCTTAAAAATAAGGTTGACTCCATATTTCTATTACCATTACTGGTAATTGACATAGGTAAAATGCTTTGCAGTTTTCAGAATAACCTCAGGTACCTTCTTTATTTTAATCCTTGCATTCACCTTTCCAGGAAAGAGCTGAAATTCTAATTGAGTTGTGCAAGATTGCTCAATCTCTCAGAAGTTATAGAGCTGGGAGTTTTCGCTCCTACATTCTCATACATAGCAAAGCATGTGCTCATTTTACTGTAAAAGATTTTGACCATCTTTCTTTTATTTCTGGAAACCTCTGAAGATCTCTCAAACTGGGTTATTCATTCCTCTGAGTAACAATTAGCAAAAGACCATTTTCCGACTTTTCCCTCTGCCCTGCCACGTCACAAACAAATATGCAGGCCTTTTTAAGAGTTATCTTTTGGGGAAACATATTTGGGATTGATACGGTTTGGCTGTGTCCCTACCCAAAAAGATGAGAATCTTGAATTGTAGTTCCCATAATCCCTATGTGTCATGGGAGAAACCTGGTGGGAGGTAATTGAATCATGGGGGTGGTTAGCCCATTGCTGCTGTTCTCGTGAGTTCTCACAAGTTCTGATGGCTTTATAAGGAGCTTTTCCTCTTTTTGCTTGGCACTTCTTGCTGCATGGTTTTGGCCCGCCATGGGAAGAAGGACATGTTTACTTCTCCTTCCAACATGGCTGTAAGTTTCCTGAGGCCTCCCCTGCCCCGCAGAACTGTGAATCAACTAAACCTCTTTCCTTTATAAATTACCAAGTCTTGGGTATGTTTTCATAGCAGCATGAGAACAGACTAATAGGGACTGTAAAAATAAACAGTGTTGGCCCTTCCATATTTACATAGATGCCGCTTAGGAATGGAAACTCCTTAGAGGAGAAAAGACCTTGAAGTTGAGGTTGCATGTCAAAGCATATGGTTGCTACCTAAATTGTACATTTATCTGTGGTAGTTTGGGGTGGGAGTGTTCTCTCAAGGCACGCCTTTGGTACCACCAATGAAAATAATAATAAAAGAATTTTATGGAAAATAGTAAGACACATTCATGAATTTTGTTGAAATGCAAACAGGGCTACACCTACATCCAAGTTGATTCTTTACCTTAGTCTGGCCTGGGAATGGGAATCTGACCTCTTCTGTTCTTGTGGTTGTGGTCCCTAGTTATTCTCTATTCCACGGGGGGCCCATAGTCAGTGATGTTCACACTCATGGAAGTCCAGAGAAACACTGGATCCTAAATAGAAGGCAAAATGAGTCCCCACAGATGGTAGTAAGATTCTTTTATAGCTTCCAAGAAGCTCTAGGATGCCACTAATGTCACTATCTTCTCTATCCTGTGGGATTTCTATGTAGGGCTATTCATATTTCCAATGCCTCTGAAATCTATAGTGTACCCAGAAGTAGCCTCTTGGAGCCTGCAACATGGCTTTCATTGCTACTTTTACTTTCTTTGTCTCAGCACCTAGCTCTTTTGGTTTCTTCTGGAATTTTCATTCTCATAAACATCTTACTATATGAATCCCTGGTAATAAATGTACTTTATAAAGACTGAAATGTGTTATATTCTTGGGCTGTGTAAATATGGCCATGCTCAGGCTATTCATGCTCTTTGTGAAGCTTTTAAGAAAATCTAAGGTTATTTATAAAAACAATGCAAAATATAATATGATTGCTTAAATTAGAAAAAAATTAGATGATGAGGACAAGGAGATAAAATAATAGGTATACCATAAAGTTTGTTTACAAAATTAGGCCCATGGATGCTACAAACTTGCTCACAGGAGACCACTGACTCAGTTTTAAATTTTACAGCAGTCAACCCAAACAGGAAATGATGATTAGTTTTGTGAGTCACAATTCCACATGATTAAAACCAATCAGGTGTTTGCAATCATTCAGTTATTTCTAATCTAGCTATAAGGCCAGAGTATTATCATAAAAAGAACCCTGAATAATGTTTTCAACTTACCCCTTGTAATAAACAAAAAGGCTTACCTCAAAACATCATCTAAACAGAATAGCATGATGCCAACACAATCCAATAAAAGCCACTATAACAGGATCAGAGGGCACTGTGAGAAAATCCAATAATGCCACCCTCTGTGGTATAAGTTGACCCAAAGATAGATTCTTGAGTATCGTGAGGAATGGAGGGAGAGACAATTCTCCATGAACTCACTTTCTTTTCACCAACCCTTTGGGAGACGTTGGGGAGTACAGAAATTGAGGGTGGGCTTCCTGTCAGGTGCTTCTTCTGTGATCATCCCATGTTGCTAATTAGAGGCAAAGTAATTTCTTTTCACATTTCTGCAGTTAAAGATAGGATTGACTTCTCTTCTTGAATGCTAAGGAATCTAACAGGAAGTGAACCAGAAATAGTTGTCTCTTCCCCCTCCTTCAGTGATGAATTGAGAGAGAATCCTCAATTCCCTCCCTCAAAAGGATAGGGCAGAGATTCTCTTCTCCTTTTGTTGGGGCTTTTTTTTTTTTTTTGCTTGCCCCCATTGGCATTCCAGGCTGCTGGTTTTTTCCAGCTCCAAGTCTGGGATGTGTGAGATAAAAAGAAACCCCAGAGGATTCACCATTGTGTCATTTCTTGGATCCCAGGTTCTGGAGCCAGTCTGCCTTCTTCTCTCCACTGTTCAGAGTCTTCTTGTGTTTTTTTTTCATATACAATATTCAGGGCTTTTAGTTGTACTTAGTGGAAAGAATGGGGAAAAGCATGTCTTCTACATTTTCTTAGAAGCCAAAGCTTTTCAGTTCTGCTTTAATTTCCACATTTGCTTTATATCTTTATTCAGTTGCATTGTAGAGGAAAACATGGTCAAAAATTATGTTGAGACATCAGAAAGCAGAGCAGGAATCCCGGATACGGACATTTGCCTCCTTTTTTTAGACTTGACCCTTCCTTATGTTTTCTTCCTCCAGTTTTGCTTGTGTACCTCTTTATTAAGACTGGGCTGGGTGTAGTGGTTCACGCCTGTAATCCCAGCACTTTGGGAGGCTGAGGCAGGCAGATCACTTGAGGTCAGGAGTTCGAGACCAGTCTGGCCAACATAGTGAAATTTTGTCTCCACTAAAAATACAAAAATTAGCTGGGCGTGGTGGTAGGAGCCTGTAATCCCAGCTACTCAGGAGACTGAGGCAGGAGAATCACTTATACCCAGGAGGCAGAGGTTGCAGTGAGCCGAGATTGTGCCGCTAGGCGACAGAGTGAGACTTTGTCTCAAAAAAAAAGAAAAGAAAAGAAAAGAAAAGTGCTTTAACAGAAAGATAAACAACAAAGCTCAAAAGAGGATCAAGTGGCAGCTTACTTAGATTTATTTTTACATTTAAAGGTCTTAAATGGATGACTAGGCTTCATACTTATTGGACAATCCTAATAGAGATTTTCTGCAATTTCCTTTAGTCACTGTTTTAGCGTATTAATGGAAATAAGTGAAGCCTCAAGGCCTTGTGTTTTCAAGAGTGCTTCTAGAAATATTTTTCTTCTACTTTGAGGCCAATTTCAAGTTTTTGGTGTTTTTTTTCCACAGTGAACTTTATGGTAATATCTTCAAGGGGTACATGGGAAAGTTTTCTGAGCTTGATATTTTTGATAGAAAAATAACAACATCTGTTCCCCGTGTCTCAAGCCATCTTTTTTTCCCAATGGTTCCAAGGTTCTAGGTCATGGGATACAAAGAGAACCATTTTAAATACTCACCTTTAAGAGCTTACAGTATTTTTATATTTCGTGCATTTTCACAGCTAGCTTGCCTCTGCAAGGTGTCTTAAGCTGTTTCTCATTACTTCCCAGGAAAGTCCTGAGTCTGACCATTAAGTGGGTCATAGCTGCTCTTCCTGTTATTTTTATCTTTTCTTCTTTCACTATCCTTGCTGGAGCAATTTTGAATTTTAGCACCAGCTATGGACCCAATTTCTGTTTGCCCTCTGTGTTTTGATGTTTTTAATTTTTTTAGATGGAGTCTCGCTCTGTTGCCCAGGCTGGATTGCAGTGGCGCAATCTCACCTCACTGCAACATCCATCTCCTGGGTTCAAGCGATTCTTGTACCTCGGCTCCCCCAGTAGCTGGGATTACAGGTGCATGCCACCACGCCCAGCTAATTTTTCTATTTTTAGTAGTGACAGGGTCTCACCATGTTGGCTAGGCTGGTCTCGAACTCCTGACCTCAAGTGATCCACCCACCTTGGCCTCCCATAGTGCTGGGATTACAGGTGTGAGTCACCACACCCAGCATAATTTTTGTATTTTTAATAGAGATGGGTTTCGCCATGTTGGCCAGGCTGGTCTCGAACTCCTGGCCTCAAGTGATCTGCCCGTCTTGGCCTCCCAAAGTGCTTGGGTTACAGACGTGAACCACCATGCCTGACCTGTTTTGATCTTTATATTCTCCAGTCATCTTTTCCTAGTAACTGAGGTTTTCTTCTGAGGCTCCTCAGTTACTCCATCGTCTGCACGTTCGCAGCAATTCTACCCTGCAAGGGTTCTGAGCAACATCTGCAGATTTCTCAGCCCTGCCCCTTGCACGCTCCCAATCTCCCTGGACTTCTGAAGACATCCTGCCCCTGAAGATTCTCTGTGGGCAGTAAGCCTTCTCACTGTCTGTTAGGAATGTTTGCAGACATCCAAAGTCTGGTCTCTCCTTGGAAAGCTCTTTCATCTCCCCACAACATCCTTAGGGTCTGGAGCCTCACCCGCTGGGGTCCTGAAATTTCGTCAGTCTCCCATGCCTCAAGAAGCCTCTGAACCTCAAATCTAGGGACAACTGAAATCTAATGTGAATACAGGCTGGTGCTGATGCAGCCATTCTCTGAATTTGGAAATACTGTGAGAGCTCAGTATTGCTGCCATTGCCCGTTCAAATTACATGGGCACAAAGCGTTTTCATCTGAATCAGACATCAGCTTATTTCTTTTCAAACACTTCCTGCCATGGACCATGGAAAGAAAAACAAGGGACTTCTTGCTCATTTACTTTGTTTGGATTCCCTACTGCCTCTCTCCAAGAGAGAAAGACCAAGATAAGGCTTTCTGCCAGGTACGGGGTCCTTTAAGTGATCGTGTTATAAAAAGCAGATAAAATATCAGCACAGCTGAACTAGTGATCTTCCTTCAGCCTGTGTTGACAGTCTACATTTCTTTTATGGCTTTTCTTAATTTGATAGTTGCTTGTAGTATTAATTGAGAGGAGGGAAATGGACTTTTGCAGTGAGATTTAGTTGTGTAGGTATGATAATCAGACATGTTTCTGATTATCATCTAAAACAGAGTAGCACACTTGATGCATGTTCTTGTTCCCCCATCATTTTGTACCTTCTCTTTTTGTTCTCTGCATCCTTCTCTCAGGCCCCTCATTTGCTTCCCTCCCCTCATCAATTTCCTAGGCATCCTGTTCCCTGTAGATTTCTTGTGCCTGTACTCCCAAACATCCTCCTATCTTCCCCTCCTGTCTCTTTCAAGAGTCCTGGAAGTTTACAATAATTTATTTTATAATTATAAGTTGTAAATTTCTTTTGTTTTTCTTTCCAGGACTCTATTGGACCAATTAAAATAAAACTCCCTTTTGTGTTTTAATTTCAACTTTTACTTTACCTGCGGGGGTACATGTGTAAGTTTGTTACACGGGTATATTGCCTGATGCTGAGGTTTGGGCTACTGTTAAATCTGTCACCTAGGTAGCAAGGCATAGTATTCAGTAGGTAGTTTTTCAACCCACCTCTAGTTGTCCACAGCATCTATTGTTTCCTTCTTTAAGTTTGTGTTTACCCAGTGTTTAGCTCCCACTTATAAGTGGAATTGTGCAGTATTTGATTTTCTTTTTATGCCTTTATGCCTTAATTCACTTAGGATGATGACCTTCAGTTGCATCCACGTTGCTGTAAAAGACACAATTTCATTCTTTTTCATGGCTACAAAGTATTCCAGGGTGTATATGTAACACATTTTCTGTATTGAATCCACCGTTGATAGGCACCTAGGTTGTTTATATGTCTTTGCTCTCATGAATACTGCTGTGATGGACATACCAGTATACGTATCTTTTTGGTAGAATGATTGGGTTTCCTTTGCGTATATACCCAGTAATGGGATTGCTGGGTTGACTGGTAGTTCTGTTTTTACCCCTCTGAGAAATGTCCAAACTGCTTTCCAAAGTGGCTGAACTAATTTACATTCCCACGAACCATGTAAAAGCATTCTCTTTTCTCTGCATCCTGGCCAACATCTGTTATTTTTTTACTTTTTAATAATAGCCATTATGACTGCTGTGAGATGATATCTCATAGTGGTTTAGATGTGCATTTCTCTGAAACAATGTTTTAGTCCATTATATGAAACAAAATGGAAAGTGATAACTCCTTTTTTTAATTAGAACATGCTATATAGTATCTTATGAATTTCCACCATCTTTGTGATACACGTAGAGGATGAGGCAGGTGGATCACCTGAGGTCAGGAGTTGAAGACCAGCCTGGCCAAAATGGTGAAACTCTGTCTCTACTAAAAATACAAAAATCAGCCAGGTGTGGTGGCACATGGTTGTAGTCCCAGCTGTGAGAATCGCTAGAGCCCAGAGGTGGTGGTTGTGGTGAGCCAAGATCACCTCACTACACTCCAGCCTGGGTGACAGAGTAAGACTCTGTCTGAAAAAAAAACAAACCACCACCACCAACAACAACAACAACAAATGAAAAAAGGAAACAGAATTGGGATGACACTGGATAAGAGCAAAGGCCAAGTGACTTCTCTGAGGTCACAATGCTTCTAAGCTTGGTAGTGTTGTCACAATGTATGTGGCTTCACAACTCTAATAATAGTAGCAAGTAGAGAAATAGCCAAAACAGTATAACCAATTCCAGTTACCTGAATGGAGCTTTGGGAAAGTATAAATAATCTAAGTTCAAAATTGACTTTTTTTTCCCATAATGGTTGATGTGGACTCAAAAATATTTGCTGGAATTAAATTTCTTCCTTTCTTCTCTTTTTTTCCCCCCTTTCCCTATGGACCAATAGTAGAATTACCAAAAGCAGGAAGCCAAAAAATAAAAAATAAAAAAAGACAATCACAGACAATCCACAACATATGCTAAGCTCAAATCATTAGAAATTGGTTTCTTATAAATATATTAATAGATAAAGTCTCGCTTTCTGCTCCCATGTTCTGACTCTGCTATTGTCATGCAATTGTCTGTGAAGTTTGATGGGTGCCAGGTCTGTGGGTGCTCAGGCAAGGCAATTTAGCTTATAAGTGCTTTATCATACTGAATACAACTTGATTCCACTACCTGCTAGAAGAGTCACAGATGGTCAGAAAGGAACTTTTGACTTGAATTGATATTCTCATTCAAGTCAAATCCAAACAAATCAGAGCCCACTTCATAGCTATTTATCTTCAGTGTGTTCTGTGTGGCATAACGGAGCCCTGGGGTCTTACCCACCTGATCCCCAGTAGTAGTGTGGTGTGGAGGAGGGCTAGCAGTAAGGGCAAGCTATGGAACGTGTGAGTCAATCATTTTCTCTTGCTCTTTTTTCCTTTTTATTCCCAGTTGCCAGGATCTTCAGAGGGAGATTTCCATTCTCCAGGAGCAGATCTCTCATCTGCAGTTTGTGATTCACTCCCAACATCAGAACCTGCGCAGTGTCATCCAGAAGGTCAGTTTAATCAAGTGTATTTATCTGGTAAATGATACGTTTATGGTGTGGAGCCCACATATGAGTGGCTTGACTGGACTTTCGAAGCAATGAGATTTCTCTTCCTACTGACATATCCTTTTTGTTTCTCATGCAATATGGCTCTGTTTTCAATGACCTCTCTTGTTTGTAACACCAACACCTGTAATACTGTCAATGAAGATAGCTTGGAAAATTATATGTAACTATTTTTTAGATGTTTTGGTGATTTTCTAAAAGTATTCTGAGCCAAATAATGTACACTGGTCTTTAGACAGTTTCACAGGTGAGGAGATTCAGCCCTTCCTTGAGCATGAAATGAGCTATTTTCATAACCTCATAATTTATTTAGGAGATGATTTAGGGTACCGGTGTAGCCTGGCCCTTCTTCTCTGGGAGCAGCCTGACAGGTGGCAAAGTAGAGGCAACTGTGGTAGCAACCAGCTAGATGGTGGAGTGTGTATTTAAAATCTACTTCAAGATATGCATTGATCTGGTTTTGGGGGTCTGTTTTAAAATTTAAAATCAGACTTCTATTCAATTACTTTACTACCAAATAGAAGTCCTCCCAAATAACTCCAGAGCCTTCCTGACACAGATACAGCATTTGTGCTTGCTTGGCTATGACGTCACTAAAAGGCCAGGTAATTGAGTAGTGGAATTTGAGAGCCAGGAGGGACTTTCGGTGCACCCCACACCCTCTTTTTATAGAGCAGTTTAATGACAGCTAGTCGTGCCAAAGTTGGTCTTAGAATCCATGTGTCCCCTCTCTTCTTTCACTGCTTTGAATCTCGTCACCCCACCTCCTGACTCCACATTGCCTCTTGGCAAAGTAGATTCGCCTTATTATGCTACTGCTTGACAAATCTCTACCGCAGGGAGCCTCTGCACACCAGGCAGTGGCCTTGCATCCTGTCCACCAGCAGCTGCATCTGCAGGATGAGAACATCAAGTTGCTGAGACGCAGAAGGGTGACCAGTGCTGCTTTCATAGGATGCACTCCTGCTGAACTTGGTTTAAACAGGTTATCCAAAGATTAAAGTGAATCACGGCACCAGCTGAGGGCTTTCAGCCCCAGGTGTCAATTTGGCCTGCTACTTTTTGTTGCCTGCTGAGTCTGCTAATGCTGTGGGATTTAATTTTTTTTTAATTTGATGAACATCTTTTGACTTCAGAAATCCGTACAATTTCTGACTTAAGTAACTATTTCCTGTGGTCTGACAAGGTTTTTCCTATTGTGTTTTCTAATTATTAGATGGAAGGATTAAAAAATAATTTAAAAGAACAAGACAAAAGAATTGAAAATCTCAAAGAAAAGGTTAACATACTTGAAGCCCAGGTAAGGAGGGAACCTATCTTACATTTTGTTGTGAAGGTGTTAGTGTGCGTGTGTGTGTGTGTGTGTGTGTATCTGTGCGTGCAAGGGTATCAGTATCAGTGAGCCTGTGTATGAAAGTATGCAATTGTATGCCTGTATAACTTGTATAACACTACTAGTATTTCTGTTTGGGAGCGGGTGTGTGAGTGTCTGTGTGATTGTGTGTGCTTTGTCTGTCTATGTCTAAGTGTATGTGCGTGTGTCTCTGTGTGTATCCAAGTGTCATTTTGTGAGTGTGTCTGTGCATATTCTATGCATAAGAAATTAGCGCTATGGAAAAAAGGATGGACAATTTAATGATTGTTAAATTATGAAGTGTTTAAAAGATTGTATTATGTTATTAAATTATTAGCATTATTAATGTTAAATATTAAATAAATATTATTAAATTATTATTAAAAGTTCATTCAGATTTTCCAGAATACTCACTGTAGTGGAGAGACAGATGATAACCTCTCTTGATATGGGCTCGAATCAGAGGCTTGCTCAAGTACACTCTTGTGTAAATTTCACTCTAGTCAGATGGCCAGGCTTCCTGTCTCCTGCCTTTGTTCCTACACATAATCCTTTCCTGGCTTGAGATGTCCTCTTTCCTCCTTTCTTCATTCATATCCATCCTGGCCTCCCAGCTTTGCCTCCAGAATTACCTGCTTCTAGAAGCCTGTTATAATTGTCTTGCTTTTCGGGGTTTTAAAACTGAGCACAATATATCCTAATGTCCTGGGATGAGACATGCTTTTCTTCCCTCCCACTCACTCCCCCTTTCCTCAGGACCCCTGTATTAGTCTGTTCTCATGCTGCTAATAAAGACATACCCAAGACTGGGTAACTTATAAAGAAAAAGAGGTTTAGTGGACTCACAGTTCCACATGGCTGGGGAGTCTTCACAATCATGGCATGGCGGAAGGTGGAAGCCATGGCTTGCGTAGCAGCAGGCAAGAGAAATGTCAGTAGGGGAAATGCCAGATGCTTATAAAACCATCAGATCTTGTGAGAACTCACTCACTATCATGAGAACAGTATGGGGGAAACTGCCGCCGTGATTCAATTATCTCCACCTGGCCCTGCCCTTGACACGTGAGGATTATTACGATTCAAGGTGAGATTTGGGTGAGGACACAGAGCCAAACCATATCAATCCCTTTGCTGGCACTCAGCTGCCGTCCTCGGCTGGCGATGCCCCTGCCTTGCAGGAAGTGCAGTGAAGTCCCTGCCAAGGTTGGAGATCCTCTGAAGACCCCACAGCACTTCCACCTCACTCCATTTCTTGCCGTGTCTCTGCTTCTGTCTCTGTCAAATGGCTCATCACCCACTGCGTGGAGCTGGGCACCTGTTCTACTCCATCCCTCAGTATTTTGATTTTCTGCGAATTGTCACCTGCCAATGTTAATGTTGCCCAGTCCTGTGGACTGTGGAGATGTTCTGACTTCCCACTGGAGGCCTTATCATCTTTTGGAACTGTTCCTTCCACTACCATGTTCTTTCCGCTTTCCCCAAACAGAAGATAATCCTAATAATAGTATTTTACATGTTAATTTTTGTAGCCTCATTTTCCATTTCTACCTTCCCAGCAGACAACTGTTCTCTTTTGGTTTTGAGGATAGACCTCACTGAAGCTCACACTCTCCTTAGACTCTCGCCCTCTTCAGGCTGTATGGGACTGATTAACACACTGCTCTCAGCTCTGTGCAGCTAAAAATGCCTTGACTGTGGAATAAGTGGCTCAAAACTAGTGTTCACTCACTAGTTTTGCCAGTGAGTGCCCAGTAATATCTGGCTAATTTATATCAACAGACCTTCAGATTATGTGATTCATGTCACAGTGGAGCCTCCTTGTATGAAATGTTCTCTAAAGACATTTCTTCACAGCCTTTCTTAGTGGCTTTTTGGCAAATGTTACTTGATAAAATATTTTTTCTTATATTATTACATATAGCATTATATTATATATTTCATATATATATATATTTTTAAACAGGGTCTCACTCTGTCACTTAGGCTGGAGTGCAGTGGCATGATCTCAGCTCACAGCAACCTCTGCCTCCTAGGTTCAAGCGATTCTCCTACCTCAGCCTCCCGAGTAGCTGGGATTACAGGTGCACACCATGTCACCTGGCTAATTTTTGTATTTTTAGTGGAGATGGGTTTATACCACGTTGGCCAGGTTGGTCTCAAACTCCTGACCGCAAGCGATCTGCCCACCTTGGCCTCCCAAGGTGCTGGGATTACAGACATGAGCCACCATGCCTGGCCTATTTCTTGTATTTTTTATGTAACTAACATTCATTTATTCCATATAAGTTGGGACATAATGGATAAGCAACTAGAATAAGAAAATCACTGATAAAAGTACCATCCCTGGATACTAAAGCAGCATAGTTGGGTATATCTATGTTTTGTGGGAATCTATGTGCCTGTTATATACCTGTGTGTACATACTAACTATAGAATATATATGGCACTGCACTGTGCCTATTGAATTTTTGTTTTTAAACTTTCATTCATTTTATTCATTTTTCCACATCACTAATTATGTAATTACTTCTACACTTAATTATTGAGTGGCTACTACGATATAGGCACTAAATTCCGGAAAACAATGTTGAACAAAATAGACATGAGTCCTGCTCCCTGGAACTTACTGGCTAGTGAGTGAATTTGAAATGCCTCTTTATTCTGGACTAAATTCTTATTGAAACTGTTCCAACAGTAAATCAGCCTATTTTGACTCCAATAGCTTACTGCTTTAATTATTGTACATCTGTAATATGTTTTATGGAGAGGTTGTTTTAGGGTTGGCATCATTCTCAGATCTTTCACTTCATATGGTTCTGGGCTCTGCTCATATCTAATTAAGTGCCCATTCTTGTCACAAAGTCAAGGTGTCAGTGGTACTACTGCTTCTAATTCAATTTTGTGTTCTTTAGTTATGCCTATTTATTTATATTGTTCCCAATGAGGATTTTATCTTCCTAAATAAACTGACAACTTAACCCAGATACTGTACATTATCCAGTTGGCCTGTTGGTTAAACAGTTAGACAAGGAAGATGTATTTGTTTCCCTTGTACTCTGTTTGTATATTCCAAAAGTTAGCAAATAATTACTGACTATTCAGCAATTATGCCACAGAAATAGATGTGTGTCCCTCTCCTTTCATGGAAACTTCTTGGTTTGTGGCAGACTCTCTACAGTAATGCAACAGAACCTCTCAGTGTTATCTTAGATTCTCTGTATGTAGCTCAACCCAAGCCAGTGTTTTCTTTTTTCTTTTCTTTTTTTTTTTTTTTTTTTTTTTTTTTTTTTTTTTTGAGACAGAGTCTCACTTTGTCACCCAGGCTGGAGTTCAGTGGCATGATCTCATAATCTCGGCTCACTGCAGCCTCTGCCTCCCGGGTTCAAGCAATTCTCCTACCTCACACTCCCAAATAGATGGGATTACAAGTGCCCACCACCACGCCTGACTAATTTTTGTTTTTAGTGGAGACAAGGTTTCACCATGTTGACCAGGCTGGTCTAGAACTCCTGACCTCAGGTGATCCGCTTGTCTTGGCCTCCCATGGTGCTGGGATTATAGGTGTGAGCCATTGTGCCCAGACTCAAGCCAGTGTTTTCTAACACTTGTATAAAAAAAGGCTTCCAATAATAACAGTATCTGAGGAGTGACTTTATGTTCTCAATATTTATTTTCTTCAATAGATAAATCTTTCCTTCACAGCAATGGATGTTATTTGCCCATCTGAGCTTTAAAAAGTCCAAGCCATATTTACTTACTTATTCAACAGATTTTTTGTGTGTTTATGGTGTGTCAGGAAATGTTCTAAGTGCTGGGTGTATGGCCGTGAATGTGACAGATTGTCCCTGACTTCATCTTACTTATACTTTGAGGAAACAGACAATAAATACATAAACAAGCAAGTTTACAGCTTGCTGAGGAAGGGCCAAGTTCTCTGAGGACGAGTGGAAGAGTGTGGGGAGTCATAGAGCAACAGGGATTAGGGAGGGCATCTCTGAGCACGTGATGTTGGACCAGGTATCCAAATACCTAAATACAGTGACTTTGAGCCATAGTGATTCCATTTATTTTATTTTATTTTTATTTTGTTATATGTTTTTTAGGGACAGGGTCTCACTCTGTTGCCTAGGCTAGAGTGCCGTGGCGTGATCATGACTCACTACAGCCTCAACCTCCCAGGCTCAAGCAATCCTTCCACCTCAGCCTTCTGCGTAGCTGGGAATACAGGTGCACACCACCATGCCTGGCTAATTAAAAAAAAAAAAATTATAGAGACAGAGTTTCACTGTGTTGCCAGTGCTAGTTTCAAACTCCTGGGCTCAAGTGATCCTCCTGCCTTGGCCTCCCAAAGTGCTGGGATTACAAGTGTGAACCACTTCACCCAGCCTCATAGTGAATACATTTCTATCTTATTCCTGGTGAATGGCTTGTTATAAAGCTTTTAAACTAGAATAAAGTGTTCAGGGGTACACTGTCTTGCACTGCAAATTTAAGGTCACTGCCCATTTTGGAATTCCTGAAATAACAGAAGGGATTTATTCAGTTTATGAAAAATGATCATCAGAGCTTGAACAACCCTTTAAACACATCGACTTTTTAAACCATAAAGACAGCACCACTTTCTCATTCATGCTAAAATCATTTGTCTCTGTTTAGTCATGCTACATATTTTGTTTTCTTTAATCCTCAAAGCTGCTCCAAGAGAGCTATTATTGACTACATTTTGCAAGTGACAAAACTGAGGGTCTGAGAAGTGAAGCAATTTGTTTAAAATCACTCAGGGAGCAGGTGGCAGAACCTGCATTTGAGTCTGCTTAACTTTGCAGCACATGCCTGCCCATCAATATCTGCCTATCTCTGTATCTGGGTGATATGGTTTGGCTGTGTCTTCACCCAAACCTCATCTTGAATTGTAGCTCCCATAATTCCCACATGTTGTGGGAGGGACCTGGTGGGAGATCTTTAAATCCTGGGGATAGTTTCCTCCATACTGTTCTCGTGGTAGTGAATAAGTCTCATGAGATCTGATGGTTGTTTTAAGGAGAAACCCCTTTTGCTTGGTTCTCATTCTTTATCGCCTGCCTCCATGTAAGACGTGTCTTTGCATCTCCTTTCCCTTCTGGCCGTGATTATGAGGCTTCCCCGCCATGTGGAACTGTGAGTCCATTAAACCTCTTTCCTTTATAAATTACCCAGTCTTGGGTACATCTTTATTAGCAGTGTCAGTACAGACTAATACACTGGGTGATTAAATGTGTGTGTGTGTATGTGTGTGTGTGTGTGTGTGTATATACATGTTTGTGAAATATATATGTGTAGCCAATATATTTTTAAACACATGGTTACAACATTAAGTTTGCGTAATCTTTTACATTGATTTTAGTCATTGTCACAGTTACTATATTAAATATTTTCTATTTTACTTCTAGCTTTCAAGTAATGGAAATACATCCTTTTTTCCTGTGGTGGTCTTTCTATCCTAGCAGTTTTTTTCCCCTCCCTATAGGCAATAAAATTTACTCATATAACCCTATCTTTTAAAAAAATCTTTAATTCTTCTTAACCAGTTTTAAATATCACCAGAAAATTTCTGCTTCACTCTACCAAAATTATTTACTTTCTTTCTGTTTTTGCATATCTTTCATCATCTTAATGTACAGCTCTGACACTCATCTTATAGTTATTGCATTTCTAGTTTCTTCACTAAGGACCTGCTCCTTAGGAAATGCATTTTCAGAAATTACTGCATTTTCTAAACTTTGAAGATTACCCTACTCTATATAAGCACCATCATCCTTAAAATTTAATTCTGGAGTGTGTTGCTAAAATATTAAGTATGCAAAAATTATATTCTTTTAGAAAACTATTTCAATAAAGTATCCTTAGATGGAACCATAATAATGGCAGGCATATTCTGGCCAGTGATTTGTAGTTTTTAAATAAAACTCATGCATATACTGTCCTCGTTAAAGGAAAAATCAGAAAAGTCTATGAATCAAGACTAAATGCCTAAATCTGGTAGATGAAACAAATCAGCATGGAATTTAAAATAAATTAAAGAGAGTCTAACATAATAACTCTTATGCTTTTGTATTATTTGGTACTGAATTGGTTGAGAAACTGGGAGTTTATTCTGGGGAAAACCTAAGTAGCTTATACCTAATTGACCAGTCACAGAATATTTTCATTTCAATGGTGCTTGTCATCAAGAGACTGCATTTCAAATTGCTTTGTCAAGTGTAAAGTACTATAAAGAGGGACTTTTTTCTAGGCACATGCTTGGCCTATAATATGTGCCTGCCCTTGTTTGGAGTGTATAATAGATTTATATTCATTATATGAGGAAATCTTCACCATCAATTGATCAAATCTGAAGTACATTTCCCGGGTGAAACTTAGCTTCACTCTTGAAATTTCACAGTGAAATGATGACTGCATGTGAAGATACTGGCTCCATCTTTGAGTTATTATTCATGATAAATGCTGGGAGCTAAGAAGGGGCATAGTCCAAGGCTGACTCTAAACCATTGACTTACTCCAAACCATCAGGTGGGATTTCAGAAAATACCTTGTAGGTCAGGTGCAGTGGCTCTCACCTGTAATCTCAGCACTTTGGGAGGCTGAGGTGGGCAGATCACTTGAAGCCAGGAGTTCAAGAGTAGCCTGGCCAACATGGTGAAACCCTGTCTCTACTAAAAAAAAATACAAAAATTGGCCGGGTGTGGTAGCACATGCTTGTAATCCTAGCTACTCAGGAGGCTGAGGCAGGAGAATCTCTTGAACCCAGGAGGTGGAGGTGGAGGTTGCAGTGAGCCATTGATGGCTGTAATGGGCCATCTGGAGGGGCTATTGCCATTTCACTGGCTGCAGCAGGGAGGCGTGGCAAGGGCTGCATTCTCTTTGGAGCCCACAAGAGCCCCATGCCTGCTGGGCACAGCTGCAGCTGCTTGAACTGTGGCTGCAGACTCAGGAGTCCCTGCACTCCTGGGAGCCCTGGAAGGCCCCCTTTGCCCTTGCAGGCTCTGAAGTGCCTGCTCCCACTGCCTGGCTTCTCCCTGCTGTTGGCACCCTCCCCAGTCTTGGAGCAAAGTTGGGGCCAAGCCTGGGCACTGTCACAGCTCAACCAGGTATGTGCATGTTTGGGTCAGCACTGACATGCCAACCCCCTTCTGCCTCAACCCCCTCCGGACTTTGGGCACCAATAAGCATGGGAAGGAAGCCAAGGGGGTGCTGAGGGCAGTTTGCTGCTGGCCTGAAGGTGCCCCTTGGCACAAACAGCCTAGGTGCTATGAACCACAGCAGAAGGCAGACAGGCTCCTGGGCAGAAGGGGGCAGGTCCCAGTGAGTCCCCACCTTCAGGACAGGGAGGGTCTAAAGGCTGGGGACCAGGCTGCCAGTCCTATGGACTGGAGTAAGAACTTGTGTTGCCTTTTCTGGGCCCACTCATGGATGCCCATGGAGGAATCAGCACATACTTCCTTCCCCTCGGAGGCCATACAAGCCCCAGGCTTAGCCAGAGCTGGGCAGACATTGGGGTGACCAGCTGCAGAGAGGAGCTACGCTCCTGGGCCCCTGGGCCTCCTCTCTGCTGAGACTCAAGCAGATATTGGGACAACCTGCCTGCAGAGAGGAGCCACACACTCTAGGGCTTCCCCTCTGATGAGAGCTGCACAGACGATGGGGCAGTCGCTGTAGAGAGGAGCTACCCTCTCTGTTGATAGCTGAACACTTGGGATTACTTGCCTAGCAGAGAGGAGCTACCTTCTCTGCTGGGAGCTGGACACTTGTCAGGACACCCTAGCTGTGGAAAGGAGCTGCCACCTGCAGGTTTCCTCTGAGCTGCTCAATAAACCTCCTCTTTGTCTTGGTCACCCTCCACTTGTCTGTGTACCTCATTCTTCCTGGTTGCTGGACAAGAACTCAGGACCCACTGGATGCCTGGGCTAAAAGAGCTATAACACAAACAGGGCTGAGACATGCCCCTTGCTCGCCATGTTGCTGGCAAAGAGAAGGAAAGAAGAGCTGTGGCCCTTTGGGCAGCCCAGACCTGGGAGCTCCCTGAGCCAGGGTTGTGACTCTCTTTGGGGCCTTGCAGTTCCTGGCATCTCCAAGCTTCTAGGTGCCACCGTGTACCCCAGTGCCGGCTGTGGAAGCTGCTTGTGGTGCACCTGGTCTGGCTGCAGCCTCGCAGAGCCAGCACCCATGCCAGTACCTGGCGCTGTGTGCCCCACTGCAGCAGCCGGCATGTTTGACTGTGCACAGTGGCTGGACCCCACGCTTGCTCAAACACCCCTCACGATTTCACACCTGACTCGCCCTTGAGAGGCCTGAGACCTAGGCCAGTAGCGTGCAGCCTGCCAAACTGAGTGGACAAAATGAGCCCAACGGACCCAAGTAAAACTTTGGCAAAGGCGCCGCTGGCCTCAAAGGTTTCCGGCCAGAAAAAATTACACCCTGTAACACTGAGATTCCACCACTGCACTCCAGCCTGGGCGACAGAGTGAGACCCTGTATCAAAAAAAAAAAAAAAAAGAAAGAAAAAGAAAAATATCTTTTAAACTGTAATTACATGACTCTCTACGTCTGTGTTCCTAGAAAGGGAAGGGAGCTGGTGTGCTGCTGTTCATCACTTGTCATCGTTCCACCCAGCTACCTTTTGGTGCCAGACACTTTTATATGGGTGTGTCCTTTAAAGACCCCTGACCCGACAGTGCAACCCACTGGCAACTCCGCATTGCTCATGATCCTTCACTGTTTTAAGTCTCACTTTCCAGATCTGGGAAGTGAAATTGCTCGCTTGACTATGTTGTGGAGAAAACACTGGCTCTGGACGGGAGGACACAGCTTGGCATTGAGCTCTGCATGAATAGGATGTGGGGCACTGGAAGTCTTTGGAATTCAATTTGTAGTTATAAAAATAGTACTTGAGGCTGAGCACGGTGGCTGACACCTACAATCCCAGCACTTCGGGAGGCTTAGACAGGTGGATCACTCAAGTCCAAGAGTTTAAGACCAGTGTGAGCAACATGGTGAAACCTGTCTCCACCAAAAATACAAAAATTAGCCAGGCATAGTGGCGCTTACCTGTGGTCCCAACTATTTGGGAGACTGAGTGGGAGGCAGGTTGGAGCTCGGGAAGTGGAGGTTGAAGTGAGCTGAGATAGTGCCACTGTATCCAGCCTGGGTGACGGAGCCAGACAGTGTCTAAAAACAAATAAAAAAAAGGCACTTGGACTAGAAAATCATAACCAACTGCCTTTACGTCTTAAAATCTGTGCCAGGCACTAGTTGAGCACTTGATATATTTTTTATCTCATTTCAAATCTGTGAAGAAGGTGTTATTATTATTACATCTGTAATACAGTTGAGGAAATTAGGCACAGAGAGGTTAAGTAACCTAAATGAGGTCACGTAACCAGTGAGTGACCGTGCTAGGATTTGTACGTGAGAACTTGTGCTCTAACCATTACTCCTGTTCTTAGCTGTTGCATGAACTCCCAGAATTATGAGAGTGATTCCAGATGTAAAATATTATGTTCATATGACACTTGTTTCTTCCAACAATTTACACAAAGTAGGCAGTACGTGTATCATTTACCGCTAGTATAGATATGAAGAAACTAAGGCTTCATAAGAAAATTGAGGCTATAGAGGCCATGAACTTACATTAATAGTAAAGAGCAGATGGGACCTATTTTCATGGGGTTTATAATCAAGAGATTGCAAAAGGAACACGAACATGTGATCGATATTATGGGTATCTTTAACAAGGTTCCCTGAAAGTTCTTTTCATTTGTCTGTATTTTTAAAACTCTGTAAAATAAAATATAGATCCTTCAGCTGTTGAATTTCAGATGCTAAATCAGAATACTATATTTTAGTCACTTTGCAAATTATACATTTTCGGGGAGTATCTGCATCTTCAGAGATAATATTTAGTGACTTTCAGCTGTCTATTTTCTTTGTTCTATAGTATAACTGCAATAACAAACTTACTGCCAAGAAGTGAGGCAGGTGTTGGGTTGAATAGAAGCATTCAGGGTGTAGCTAATAAATATGTTAGTTACTTGATGTCTGCATTTTTTTCAATTTTAGAATAAAGAACTAAAAACCCAGGTAGCACTTTCATCTGAAACTCCTAGGACAAAGGTATCTAAGGCTGTCTCTACAAGGTAAGGTCTTTGTCTTCTTCCACCCCGTCTTCACAACCTATATTGAACATGTTTGACATTCAACCCACTGAAGAAAGATTCCAGTATGTCACTACTTATGTAATCATTTGTTTACTGTCTGTCCCTCAGTTTCTATTCAGAACTGTGTTAATCTTGTTCATCATTTAATCCTCAAAGCCTAACGTAGAAATACTAAATAAATTAATGAACAAATTTAGATATCTCTTTTTTCTTCTTTGCCCCAAAACAAGCCCAATCTGAACTCCAACACCTAGGCACTATAGATCATCTCCTTTATTGTCTTTCCTCTTCTGTTGCTCTATTTTTATGCCATTGATGGACATTTTAACCTTTAATTGTTGGCATTTATTAAAACTGCTATGTTGTCAACTCTAATAAATTATTAATATAAATATCACCAGGGAAAGAATAGTTCTTTTTAATTTCCTGCATTGCTGAGGACAAGGTTCTTCAACAACTATCTAATAATGAATGATTTCAAGTGATGATGACGACCTATTAAAGAAATTGAAATGATGGTTGAAACCAACTAAGTCATTTTTTTAAGTTAAATTTTTGTTGTGGTTGTTGGCAGAATCAGAATCTGGGCTCAAATCTCATTTCCACAAACCCCATGAAATTATCATTTAAAAGAAAACATAGTTTCTAATTACATGTATCATTTAAAAAGTGATTAAAAACTTTCTCTTCTAGCAGCTTTTGAATTTCCCAAGCTAGTCTCTCTTGGGAAGAATCTCATTTTCTAAAACTCTCTTCAGCCCAGTGCCAGAGGTGGAAAAAATCAGACCCACTGTGATTAGCATCAGTCTAGGAATTCAGGAAGATTCTTCTCTCTCTTTAAAACTGTCTGAAACAGTATTTCATTTTGCTAATGATGTACGTAATTAGAGACTAGAAATGAAACTATTAGGATTCAAGTCCTCTAAAATCTTTTGGCCTACAGATGCTTGTTATAAGCTTTTTGGCCACTAGCCCTGCAACTTCTAGGAAATAAAAGAAATGGAGCCCCAGAGGTTTCCCAGGAGGAGATGAAATGCCTACATTTCAGAAACAGGGAGAGTGGAGTCACTTCAGTTGGGGAAGATGTGAAAGGTTTGGACTAGGAGAGCAAGTGTGACATTCCAAGGGAAGGAAGGATGGCTAATATTTTGCTGCCTTCCATCTGTACCATTTTCATTGGGGTGGTGAAGCACTATGGCCAATCATAGCTGCTTGGACCTGGAGGGAATGGGGCCAGAATGGAGCAGACAAAGAAACAGCTGGTTATCTTCATGTGGTAACTACTCTAGTATTGAATGCTGGCACTCTGGTTGGTATATAGGGGTCATGTTGTAGAGAATGACTTCTTTTGCCAACTCTTTAGCTACAGCTATTAATTAGCATTTAACTAATTAATAGTTGAAGGTTTATTGTTCTTTTTCTTCTCCCTGTGACTTGGGAAAGGCCAAATGGGGGAAATTTCCTAACTGCAGTGATGAAACGAGACTGAATGGCCCCTTTGTTCTGTGATTTTTGATAGAAATTCTTGTGTCAATGATATAAAGCAGCAGTCCCCGACCTTTTAGGCACCAGGGCCCAGTTTCATGGAAGACAGTTTTTCCATGGACCAGGGTGGAGAGGATGGTTTTGGGGTGACTCCAGTGCATTACATTGATTTCTATTTTTATTACATTGTCATATATAATAAAATAATTATAAACTCACTGTAATGTAGAATCAGTGGGAGCCCTGAGCTTGTTTTCCTGCAACTGGCTGGTCCTATCCGGGGGTGAGACAGATATTCAGGCATTAGATTCTCATAAGAAGTGTGCAACCTAGATCCATCACATGTACAGTTCACAATGGGGTTCGCGCACCTATGAGACTCTAATGCCATTGCTGATCTGACAGGAGGTGAGCTCAGGAGGTAATGTGAGCGATAGGGAGTGGCTGTAAATACAGATGAAGCTTTGCTCTCTTGCCCACTACTCACCTCCTGCTGTGTGGTCCTATGCCTAACAGGCTATAGAGTGGTACCAGTCCCTGGCCCAGGGGCTGGGCACCCCTGATATAAAGGCAGGACTCACATTTGCAGAATAAAATATGGCCCATTGGTTGCTTGAAAAATGTAAGTGGTAGTTTGGTTTTGTAAATCTGGCTTTACAAATATACAGTGGAATTAACTCTAGAGAGAGACTTGAGTATAAAGATAACTGAAATTAGAAAATTATGTACACATAAAACTTATAGACAAATAGTATTGTGGTAGTTGAGTATGGTGGTCCAGCCATGATCACTAGAGTTTAACATTCTGCATTTTGATCATCATGTTGTCTTTTCTACAGTGAACTGAAGACCGAAGGTGTTTCCCCTTATTTAATGTTGATTAGGTTACGGAAATGAACTGGCTGGCTGAAGATCTGATTTAGAAAGACTGCGTGAGTCTTATTTATTCTCTGCAACACAGCACAAATTTCATGTTAAAATGGCACAATGCCATTATTTACATGGAACTTATTATATACCAATGGCTTTGCAAGAAGATGACATTTCAGAAAATCAAACAAATAAATATTTAACAGATGGACTCTTCAAAACTTACCAAGTAGGTGAAGAAACCAGGTGCCTTCCCATGATGGAAGACGGATTCTGCTTTAAATTAAAAAAACACAAATCTGAATCTTGTTTTCAGATTTTTTTCTACAGGGACTGTTTTAAGGTTATCAACTCTGACTTTTTGATAGTGGTTTTTAAGAGTATAAATAGAAGGGAGAGTATATATGTATGAATGAACATACATTTCCTGCATATATATGTATGAAGGGCATATATATGTATGAATGAGCATACATATTTGAAAACTGACTTTTGGATGATAAGAAAAATCTTACAGTGACATGAGTTCATCTCCTGATCCATTGTTTCTTGGAGAATTATACTCAACTGAATTACGGACAGGAGAAAGAGTGGATTCCTTTTAGCTAATTCTCCAACCCATATGCCTCTCTGAAGTTGAGAGTCATGGCTGCCTCACCACACATCAGAGAATGACTGTTCTTCGGTAGTTCTGGGATTAAAAATTGGTTTCTAGAGGTAACCTGTACACATAAACACACAGGGATGCACATGGCGTCCTCTACCTTTGTGACTAACTTTCTTCTTGATATTTATTAATAGTATCTAAATAAAGTATGGGGGGGTAGAAAAATAATGCTGTTAGCCCATACTTCCATGAAAACGTATTTATTATAGGCTCAAAGGAATAATGACTGCTGTCTGCAGCCAGAAAGAATCTGAATTGATGAATTGGAATGATAGATCTCGTGTTTTTGTGAAAGTTTGCTTAAATTCTGATACATGCCTTCTTTGTAGGTGGAGTTTGTGATTGCAGTGAATAGACCAAATCTGACTTGCAGAAATGCAGACATACAGTCAGGAAAGAACAAACTTCAATTAAATGTATAATGAGAGACCTTGGTCTCCCTAAAGGATGAATTTCCTTTAGGCCTTTGATCTTCCCCTCTAGTGTGTAACTTTAAATATTTGCTCAGGAAAGATGCTGATGCTTTCATAGTGGAATGTGAAATATCAGTATTGTCTATAAAATATTTGAAGATATATAAAAATGAGATGATATAATGTATTTATAAATTTATCCAAGTACTGTAATCCTTGAATTGTTGTGTAACTGTATGTGAGTTTTATGCTTCATGGTATCTTTGAAAACATTTTTATTGCTTGCTTATTTTGAAGGTATATTTATCTGTTAACATTTAGGGCATAGTTACCCTATGCCAGGAACAAGACTAAGCACTTTACTTGCATTAATTCCTTTTATCTTCCCCAAAACCCTCAGAAGCAGATCATACCATTTCTGTTTTACAGAGGAAGATACTGAGAGTGGTTGAGTAATTTGCCCAGCTGCTAACTGTGAAGCAAAAATTTGAGCCTTTTGACTTGGCTATTGATATTCATTCTACTTGCTCACATGGTGGTCTAAGAAATTTCCCAGCTGTAGAAATCTCTCTGTTTTCGCCACTTTAATCAACACATAGCTTCCTGGATGTCTGCCTGTGTTGTTTTGTGGATGACAGTAAGAAATAACAAATACTGATAAAATCAATATTTTGCTGAAATGAGTTGATCTTTCACCAGTTGGACTACCATTGTGAGAACTCAGTTGAGATAAACTTCCCTGCTAAAAATCTGTTTATCATACATTTATTATTTATGACTTTATGTCACATTGAAGAATTTCTTCGTGATACATTTTCAGGCACACTTGTAGGAAAATTAGGACCATGAATCCTGCTTTAAATATTTGCGGTGTAGTAAGAGAATCCATCTTTTACTAGGAGACCAGATTCCTTTAATACCTCATTCATCATGCTGGATTGTAATAAATTTCAGATTTTGGAATGGGCTTATTTAACTGACCTAACAATCTTGATGATCTTAGAATAAGAAAAACTTATTCTAAGGTCAAAAGTAGAAAGACATTGCTAGTTTTTATTTTGATTTCACTATACTCATTTTTGAACATGGAAATACAGTGGTGAAACCACCTATGCAAAAATGATAACAGTGAGAAAATTATGACAGTGAAAGAGATCTGACCTAACTATCTATCTTGCCTCCAAACTGCCCTTGGTCATTCCTGAGTGTGGGCCAAGCTAACTTTGGGAGAAATTTACTTTATAGGTTAAATTATAGTAGCCCTTCCCAAAACTAAATGATTCTCCTGCCTCAGCCTCCTGAGTAGCTGGGATTACAGGCACTCACTATCATGCCCAGCTAATTTTTGTATTGTTAGTAGAGATGGGGTTTTGCCATATTGGCCAGGTTGGTCTCGAACTCCTGGCCTCAGGTGATCCAACTGCCTTGGCCTCCCAAAGTGCTGGAATCACAGGCATGAGCCACCACACCCAGCCCGCTTCTGCACTTCTGATTACCAGATGGCCCCACCTGGACAAGCAACTCCTCTGTGGCTCCCACCCAAAAGCGGACTTAGTGCAGGAGGACCATTTTCCGCACTCCTATGATTGCGTCCCTGACTAGTCAGCATTTCCCATTCCCCCAAGCCCCCTGCCCACCAAACTATACTTGAAAAACCCTAGCCTCTGAGTTTTCAGGGAGGCTGATTTGAGCCAGCTTTAGGTGCATTGAACTCTTTCTCTATTGCAACCCCCCTGCCATGATAAATTAGCTCTATGTAGGCAGAGGGCAAGATAAACACACTGGGCAATTACAGTGGAACATACTACAGATGAGACCTGTTCATGACATCTCCAGGCTCACTCTGGAAATCTTTGGATTTCCTGAGAATACATAAGCCATTTCAGAGACCCCCAAAAGTCCAAATTCTTCAAATATAAATGTGTCTTTATAATACCATCAGCCTCATCATTTATGTGTCACATATGGATTGTTTCCTATATCCACTATCATAAAATTATCATTTGAATTTTTTTTTTGAAAAAAAAAAAGCACTTCTCAGCGAGAAAGCAAGATTACAAGGGGGAATAATATTTATTCAGCTAAAAGAGTACTCCACAGGAAATACGGGAAAACAAACACTAGTTCAGTTTTATTCTAAATAAATGTACTTCTAATTGTACTCTTGAATTTATTGGATAGCAAGGTCTGAGGTGGTTCTGAAATTCATACATGAAGTCAGGAAAAGAAAAGAAACTTAGTTCTACCATGATTACATATGTCGTTACAAATTATCTTTATGAAATGTTTAAACAATTGCTGTAGTATATCTTTCAAATAATTGCTTATAATATGCCTTACCATAAAGAAAATTGATGCTACATTGTGGAATTATTTGGTTTTATTTCTTTTTATATTAAAATTATGCATAAATAAATTAAGTAGTGTTTTGGGTTTTGTGGTGTTTTTTGTTTTCTGTTTTTTTTTTGTTGTTGTTGCTGTTGCTGTTATTGTTGTTGTTTTGAGACGGAGTTTTGCTCTCGTTGACCAGTCTGGAGTGCAAAGGTGCAATCTCGGCTCACTGCAACCTCCACCACCTAGAAAGAAGAAAGAAAGAGAAAGAAAGAAGGAAGGAAGGAAGGAAGGAAGGAAGGAAGGAAGGAAGGAAGGGGCATACAGATTGGAAAGGAAAAAGTAAAACTATCTACTTTTTGCATTTCATATAATTATTGATATAGAGAACTCTAATGAAACTACAAAACTACCAGATATTGTATACTTGAAGTTTGCTAAGGGTATAGTTCTTAAATATTTTCACCCCAACCCCCACACACAAAAGGTAACTATGTGAAGTGATAGATATGCTTATTAGCTTGATTATAGTAATCATTTCACAATGTTTATGTGTATCAAAATGTTATATATCCTAAATATATATAATTTTAATTTGTTAATTATATCTCAATAAAGCCGGAGGAAAAACTGGAAAAAATGAAGTTAACAAGGTCACAGAGTACAAGATTAACATAAAAGGATCAACATATTAGCAGTTGGTGAAAAGACAGACATATCAATGGTTGGAGAAAAGAATCCATAAGTAGGTCCATCTAGATAATTGATTGATTTTTGAGGAAGATGTCACAGCTATCCAATGGAGGAAGGAAAGTCTTCCCAATGGTGCCAGAAATACTGGAAATGTCTGCATTTGGTGGGGGGAACAAATAAGCATTGATCCTTACTGAATACCATACACAATAATTAACCTGAAATGGGCAACATTCCTAGAAGTAAAGCTAAAACTACAAAATTTCTAGGAGAAAACCTAGCAGATTATCTTTGCAATATTAAGTCAGGCAAGATTCTAAAATAGCACACAAAGAACATGAGCCATGAAAGAAAAATTAATTATAATTGAATTTTATTAAAATTCATCTCTTTTGCTTTTTGAAAGATACCACTAGAGAAACAAAAAGTAAGCCATAGAATTAGAGAAAATACAACATATATAGGGTTTGAATCCTGAATACATAAAGACTCTTAAAACATAAATATAATAATACAATAAAAATGGGCAAAAATGATTGAACCATTGCTTTACAAAACAAGATATACAAATGACAAATACACACCTGAAAAATGCTTAATACATTAGCTGTATTAATACAGTCAAATGCAAACTAAAACCACTAAGAGTTACTGCATTAGTGGTGTCTAATACTCTAACCCATTAGAACAACTAAAATTAAAAGGACTTACCCTTACTGAGGATGTGGAAAAACTGGACTTTTCATTTAGTACAAGTGGAAATGCAAAAATAGTACAAACACTTGGAAAACAGGCCTTTTCTTAAAAATTTAAATATGAACTTACCATTTGAGCTAGTGACTCAATTCCTCATTATTTTGCCCAAGGGAAACAAAAGATTCTTTCCACGGAAAGAATTGTATGTGAATTTTTGTAGCACTTTATTTGTGAGAGCCTCAAACTAAAAACAAATGTCCATTAACAGATAAATAGGTAAACAAAATGTGGTACACTTATATATTAGAATATAACTCAACAATATACAAGGACCAGATCACAAACAAATATATACAATAGATAAATCTCAAATCCTTAAGTGAAAGAAACCAGAGGGAAAAAGAAGATATGCTATACAATATCATAATGACAGAGAACAAATTAGTAGAGTTGACCTTGAACAACACGGCATTGAACTGCAAGGGTCCACTTATATGCAAATGTTCTTCTGCCTCTGCCACCCCTGAGACAACAAGACCAACCGTCCTCTTCCTCCTCTTCCTCAGTCTGTTCAGTGTGAAGACAAAGGTGAAGACCCTTATGATGATTCGCTTTCACGTAATGAATAGTGAGTGTATCTTCTCTTCCTTAGGATTGTCTTAATAACATTTTCTTTTCTCTAGCTTACTTTATTGTAAGAATACAGTATATAATACATATACCAAATATGTGTTAATCGAATGTTTATGTTATCAGTGAGGCTTCTGGTCAACAGCAGACTATTAGTAGTTAAGTTTTGGGGGAATCAGAAGTTACATGCCAATTTTTGTCTTCCTGGTTAGGGAATGGTCTGTGCTTGCAACCCCCACATTTTTGAAAGGTCCCGGGGACAGGAGTAGAAGGAGGAAGAGACTACAAAAGGGCACGGGGAAACATTGGAGGCCATAGCAATGTTCAGTGTCTTCCAAATGGTGATGTTTTTCATGGGAACATTCCATGGCAACAGTCATTACATTATACAGTTTAAATATGTGCTATGTATTGTATATAATATTTGCTTCAATAAAGTAGTAAAAGACATGAGCACTGTTATTCTACAATCCACCCAATCAGGTTCTCTGGCAGGATTCACTTATTTTTCTTTCAACGAATATTTATTGATCACATCCTATTTGCCAGGCACTGTTCTAGATGCCAGGGCTACAGTAGTGGGCAGTCTGGGTGGGGGGGTAGACAGGGAGAGGCAGGGAAGAAAGAAAAAGTCTTTACCTTCATGGGAATATATTCTAGTGAGGAGGGACAGATAATATAGTCAGAGGTGTCTGAAGAATTGAAGAAAAATAAAGCTGAGCCTATGAATAGGGAGTTTTAGGGATGACAGTGTGGTTGCAATTTTAAATTGGGTGATAATTTAACAAATGTTAACTATAGATTTGCAATTTAAATAGGAGAGTAAGACTCAGTATCATGTAAATCCTTACCTATGCAATATATTTTGTCATATTTCCTTTGTGTAAATCGTTCCTTTTATTTGATTAGTAAGTTATCCTTCCAGTTCTTTGAATGCTGAGCAGTGATAGCGAACAAGGTTTTGGAATCTGTATCTCAATTCCCTCCTGGGTCTAGTTTCCCCAATATACTGAGAAAGCCCATATTCTCTGCAAAATGCATTGAAAGAAAAACTGCGCCTAGGTGGTTGAGTTAAGTGGTCTTGCTTGGATCTCCCCTCTTGGCTAGAGGAAATACCGCTGGAAGTAAGGGGAGGAGAAAGGGTCCAAGGTTGCTCAGAGTCGGAGTACTCATAATTCAACTTTCTAAACAGCACAGCTCCAAATCACCCCTTCTGGTTCACTTTCTCTTGAGAGTGAACGAGCTCATGATGTAACTTTCTCAGGGGTATCAATCGAAGAGATGAAGTTCTCTCTTGTAATCTTGCTGGTTTTAATTTTTATCCTTTTGGTAATGGACAGTCTTTTGTCTTTCTCAGAGAAATGGTCCAAAACTATGATAATTGCAAAAGTCAGATTACCATCACAAAACATTGAGTACCTATAATACAGCTTTAGTTAAATCAATTAGTGTATAGGCTTCCTAAGCTGTAATGCAAGTCATCTAAATGAGTTTCTTTTTTTTTTTTTTTTGAGATGGAGTCTCGCTCTGTCGCCCAGGCTGGAGTGCAGTGGCCAGATCTCAGCTCACTGCAAGCTCCGCCTCCCGGGTTTACGCCATTCTCCTGCCTCAGCCTCCCAAGTAGCTGGGACTACAGGCGCCCGCCACCTCGCCCGGCTAGTTTTTTGTATTTTTAGTAGAGACGGGGTTTCACCGTGTTAGCCAGGATGGTCTCGATCTCCTGACCTCGTGATCCACCCGTCTCGGCCTCCCAAAGTGCTGGAATTCTAAGAGAACAGCCATGCTCATACTATTATGGCTATTCTTTCCCCACAAGTAGCAATCCATATTAGAAATGAAATTCTCCTTGGCATGGAGAACTGTGAATAATACACCTTATACATGGCTTTAAAAACAGAAATTCTATCATTACAGTGAATGTCCAGCAGCTCTATTTTTTTTATCTTTCCTTAATATGGGGCATGCTATGACTTTTCAAAAATTCTATAAAACCATTAAGAAAAATGAGTTCCCAGTTACTTATCCTGAATTATTTAAGATGAACTCAGTGGGCAAAATATTCTGCCCGTGAGAAACAACATTATTGCTACTGGGGAATAAAGTTGAGAGAATAGTGTCAAGGATTTATTTGCCTGCAGTGGGAAAACTGTTTATCTTTAAATTAAGAACTCATCATTATCTTGGCAAAGCCGATGTAAGTGACATATGGAGGGAGATCTACTCTGGGAACAAGTCAGCCTTTGCAAATGAACATTGTAAAGGAAGCTCTACAGTTGTGGTCTGGAGTTGGCCTCGAACGCCATCTTTCACCAGTGTGCCACTAAGGTAGATACCACCACCCGCTCAGCATTTTCTTATGGAGAAGAAATAGGTTATATTACGTGGAAGTGCTTATGTACTAGGGAACACTTCAACATGTTAACTGCTAAGTTTAATAATTGTTTCCTTCAAAATCATTTTAAAAATTCACTTGCAAAGCCCAGTCTTTAAATAATTAATGAAAAATTTGAAGAGATAAGTAAAAATCGCTTTGCTAAGTCCAAATCACTTATTTCCTAGTTCTGAATGGAATCAATTTTTAATGTGATACGAGTTCCATACTAATATTGGTTTAATGTTTCCCACTCACCATATACTCAACTTCAGCACAGCGATAAAGTTGCTTTGAGTACAGAAAATAATTGATAAAAATGCAGTTTTTTATTTGAAAAGTGTGCAGAAACAATCACTGAATACATTTCTCAACCATAATACTCAAACCCAGACAACACAAAAATCATTGGATGCTATGATTTCTGAAGCCACTAGAACTTTGGTACAACAAAATAATGACCTAACAGTGTGCGTCAGGAACCACAGTCTATTAAGGGGCATATAGAATAAAAACTCCATGTTTATAGCTTTTTTTTTTTTTTTTTTTTTTTTTGAGATGGAGTCTCGCTCTGTCGCCCAGGCTGGAGTGCAATGGCTGGATCTCAGCTCACTGCAAGCTCCGCCTCCCGGGTTCACGTCATTCTCCTGCCTCAGCCTCCCAAGTAGCTGGGATTACAGGCACCTGCCACCACGCCCAGCTAGTTTTTTGTATTTTTTAGTAGAGACGGGGTTTCACCATGTTAGCCAGGATGGTCTCGATCTCCTGACCTCGTGATTCGCCCGTCTCGGCCTCCCAAAGTGCTGGGATTACAGGCTTGAGTCATCGCGCCCGGCCCCCATGTTTATAGTTTTAAGTTACATTCATAGCACTAGACAAAACAGATCTGTGTAGAAGACAGACAAAATAATCAAACGTGCTTAGCCTAAAAATAAGGATAATATTACTTGAAGGTAAACTGTTGGGATACAATGAAGCACTTCAGTGTTATATTAGAACAACGTCTACTTTTAACACACTAAAGCAGGATAATTTATTTTTTAAAAAATAATTTCAGATACAATCAGTATCTCTTGCAAGGCTATGGACACAGAAGCCCTATTTGTACATGGAAGATTTTGGCCAAGTTGTAATATACTACCTAGAATTCATTGGTTTCCTTGAAATAAATACAAGATGACATACATATTTTGTCAGTAATGAGATGTATTAAACATTTTCAATCAAATACAATGACTTCAAGTTGCCTGCCCATTTTTAGTTTTTAATACTTCTACTGTACTAAAATTAGTGTGTTTTCCTTGCTATGATACCTCTTTTCACATCAAGCAGTTTAAATTATAACTGTGGTTTTTTATTAGATTTTAGTTTGTGAATAGTGTCTATTTATGAAATGGAACATAATTTACAAACCACTTTCTTATACATATCTCGTTTGAGCCTGACATGAACTCTGTGAGGCACATATAAACACATACAGGGTTTATAAGCCCTATATGAGGATAAATCACTAAGCTATTTAATGACCTACTCATGGTTCCCAAGTTGTTCTTTCTGGCCACTTTCCTTTCTACAACACTAGGTGTTTTCGCAAAAAGCATTTGAAAACAAAATCACCTGGAAAAAGAATAAAGATAAGCATATGTTATTACTTTTCTAGGAACAGAAACTATTTTAATATGCCAACAGACATAAAGACAGAAGCCACTGATTAAATAAGGGATCCATTAAGTTAAGGTCAGACATGCTTGCTCCTACAGAATTTGCTAATAATCCTTGTAGACAAAGTCAGCTGAGGGATGTTAGCCATTACTTCCACAGCCTGCTGGAAAAGAACCAGGAAACCCACTCAGTGAAAAGATGATTTATTTGTATATTATTTTTTCTGAAAAGATGACAAAATAGTTCCACTATTCTGGCACTAATGTTTTTGCTTTTGTGTTAGTGATATTCTCTCTATATAGGAAATGAGAAAATATCTCAACCATGGACTGTTGATACAAAGAACTCTGCAGGAAAACGTCTTTGTGATGGTACTCCTTGTGATGGTACTCCTTGAATCAAGTGCTTTATGAAAATATCATAAATCTAATTTTTCTATAAATTAGAATTATATGCAATAAACAAAATATCTCTAAGTGTCCCATATTTTTATGCCAATAACGAAATGTTTTTTGTTCAGATATTTTTACTAGTTTAGTTCTAAGGGCATAAACCTCTACTTGGTAGAAAAAAATGGACACATATCTGCTATGGATCTGGTTACAAAAAAAAAACTATCTGTTACTAGGTCTGTCTTTATTCGGACTCACAATCAACCTTCTCAAAATCGACCTTTGAAGTATGACCTTCTCCAGGTTCTGCTGTATTCAAGGGCACAATTTAAACAACTTTTAACTCTAATTATCTTTATAGTTCTTGCATGACAATGTCATTGTAGTTGGGTCTCCACCCAGAAATTCTAAGGCAACAAATTTATAAAATTCTCTATATATCCAATCAAAATTTGTATCAGTTTTACTTTATGAGACAAGCAGCTTCATGGATTTATAAAGCATTGAAACAACACTCATCCCAAATAATAGCCTATATCCATTTTCATGTATAAGAGCTCAGCACTTCCCCCAGAAATAAGCTGACATCACCTTGGTTAAAGATCCAGAAGAAAATATAGCTTATGGTGAATTCTTAGACAACTTTTGCAAACATAGGCAGCATCTTGGCATCTTAAAAAATGATAAAGCTTTCTCTAAAATATTCAAATACACTAGACTTCTTTTAATGTCTTAAAGCTTGTTAGTAGAGAGGAAAAAACAACTCTTCTATCACTTTGGAAAATACCAGCTCTCAGATCTTATTTATAAACAGTTGTTATGTATCTTAGGAAACCAGAGACTTGGAATATTATTTCTTTATAGTTGAGTTTTAGATTATAAATCCAAAATCCTTTACGAATGAGGATTTTCCCCTCAAATGCTTGGTGTAATATTCAATAAGGAAAGAATTATGTGCCCTTTTTTAAATGAAGAGAGATGCAGAACAATGAACAATCTGTTTCATGAACACAAGGTTATATACTATGCTTAACTAACCACTGCACCAGTTGCACAGTACTGCTTCTCTTTCTAACTGCTGCACTCACTCCACTGGTGAAGAGATAGACAAGCTTCATCAAATTTGTTGATTCCCAGTGTACTCAATTTACAGCTTAAAGAACATCATATTGTGGCTATTAAATTATTTTTAATGTAGTCTTATCTTTCTCCATGGTCAAGTATCTCTTTCTTACAAAGGGGACAAGAAAGGGCTGATTAAATTTCTTGCCTGGTTCATCTGCCTGTACAGGTTGGCAAAGAACAATTTATAGTAGAAGGATGACAAAGACACCTATCTGGTTAAAAATAACATAAAATGTTTACTTTAGAAATGGCTGGTTTTGAATATTTTGCAGGGCAATAGCTGATAATACAAAAATAATAGTAAATTGGGAAAGTGGTAACTCGCAAGAGTTTTAAAACTCTTACAGAGAGACCCACATGCTCAACTCTTGACATTTAGTATTTTCTCTGCGAATCCTTGATTTCTTATCATCATCAGACCAAGACAAACATTTTGTTCTCTGGATTATTTTTGATAAATTTTTCAAAGGATCTTTCTTTTGCTACCCTGTTAGGTGCCCTTGTACCTAATCACAGCTAGGAGTCTCAGGTAATGCCAACTTCATAAGAAGTAAGTGAGGAGACCAACAGAAGGTGGTTAAACTCTCCAGATTCCAATAAAGTCACTGCATCCCTTGGTGATAATATCAGAAGATCTTTAGCTGTGTTAGTGTCTCTGTGAGGGTTTCCTATGATATAACGTTATAGGAAATGAGCTATGTGGTTGGAGGCAAATTTGGTCACAGAGGTATCTGAGGCACTGAGTTACAGCAATGTAAACATCAAACCAGTATAAATACTCCGGAAATGGTTTCTATATCAGAAAGGAGCTTCATGTACATTTTCAACATTTCTCCTAAATACAGTATGTTTTACTAAAGCATTGGGAGATACTTAGTAACAGGACATATCTTAGCTAAAAATACATGCTATTGTGGGGTAAGTTAGGGGATTTGGAAATCTTTAAAGTAGTCTGTATACTTTATGGCACCAGATCAATTTGAAATTGTAAAATGAATTATACAGAACTATTAATCCTGAAATAATGAGAGAAAGAATTTCTAATAATGATTACATAGAATCTGGGGTCAGGTGTCAAACTTTATGGATAAATTTTTTTTTTTAGATCAAGCATTTATTTATAAGTAGAACAATATTTTAAATCAATTTTGTCACTTCTCATTCCTTTTGAAATTATTACCCAATAATTGTTACTTTTACAGGAATACCCCTGTAATTATAGGTATCATCAGCCTCTGCTTCATGCTACAGCTATCAAATAATGATCTTAAAACAGACCCTGAAAAAACACTCATTAAATAACTGACAGTGACAGAATCTTGGCATAAGTAAATCAATCATATAACTGAAAATGAATAGAAACAAAAAGACATATCAAAACAGAATACTTTTAGAGTTTTATAAAGGCTTCACATTCCTGATTAAGGAAATGCAGGGGACATTACAATTTGAATCCAAAGAAAAAATTGATATAATGACCACAAAAGTTCACCAAAATTTGCCACAGCAGTGGCAATATAACTTGTTCCTGCTGACTTTCCTCCCAGAAGAAACATCTTAAATGTTAGCTTACAGTTTTCTATCTTCATGGCACAGGCACTGAGATAATGAAGAGCATCCCAGAGGAAACAATATGGGAGGGAATACCCAGCCACGATCCATCTTAGAACCTGTTGCGATGCTGCAGAAATCAGAGGAGCTGCCCAATTAATGCTGAGAATTTCATCGGGGACTAACAGCATGAAAGCTTTCAAATTATTAATAATTTGATTCATGGCACATTTATGGGTCTAGTCCATCCTAAGAACATTATAAAGAGACATTTCCTTGTATCTGTCTGTGTTTTTGAAACTGAATCAATACCAGATAGAAGTTGGTAGAGGGAAGCTGAATGATGGAATGGGATTTTTAGGGTCTTCAATGTGTATAACTTCACAAAAAATATGCACAGAGTATGAAAAAAGTAGGTTTGATGGGAAAAAAATTATAGGACAAGGAAACAGCCTGTCAAAAAATTGTATGCTCATAATTTAAAAAATGAAAATATATTGTCTTTCTTATTGGTAAAATTGACTGAATAAATAATATTTTGATAGGAATGGCTTGTGTTTATCAGAAACTAAGATCAAAAATTAATGTAATGTTAGTTTAGACACAAGGACAGAATAGGCCAATGAAAAATGATTTTGTTATTTTTTTTAGAAAGAAAAGGAAGCTTTACATTTAAAAAAAATACTGGCCAGTTTTTTGGTGAGATAAGATGTAGGTCCTTCCTCACCCAACCCCCCAAATACAGCTCAACTATAGGTGTTTTGCCTTTGGCAAAATAAAATCTATTGTAATATAGAATGAGGTATTATCAATTTTTATGTGATTAATGACATGAAAATTCAGAGTGACCACAGAATTGATCCATAATTGTTCCAAAGTTACTGATCAACAAAGTAACACACCTGCAATTCTGCAGCTGATTCAAAGTCAGGAATAAGTGGGATTTGGAGGGAAGAAATACGATTTAGAGTTTCCAGTGCTTTTGTAAACTAAAAGGAAACCTGCAATAATTGTCACTTTTTGTTTCATATCACCATAAAATATTTATCTAAAAAAAAGTTTTCCTTGACTGTATTTTAAAAGAGATTTAATAAACCGTAACTGTTAATTTCTCCTTGTGACTATTTTATCAGCATGTGCTAAGAAAAAACGAAATGTGAAGCTGAACACCAAACGGATTTCCAAAATTTTGTTTGAATTGGAAACCTCTGGAGTTCTCTGAATACCAGCTGATAATGTCAGTTTCTAATTGGCTTGAGTAAAATTTGGCTAAGTAACCCTTCCAGACATCTCTAACAGATACATTGAATTTCAGCTGTACAAATGCCAATTTCTCGTACTTTCATTTTTTTCCCAGGGTATTTGTCTTGTACTTTGTCATTTACAGTTCTGTTCTTGTCAACGTGCTATATATTAAGAATATAAAGATAGCATTATGACACTATCTCCTGCATTTTAGCAGAAGTGTGACATTTACCTATTTGTAACCTTATCAGTAATCTATTCATTCTAGTACAGCTTATTGGGTGTACACAGCATGTCATTCTTAATTGGCCAAATAGAATTCTTCATTGTGTATCCATTTTTAGTTAATACGTTTTCCCCAATGCAAATCTAAAAGTATACATCTGATTCAATATAAGAAGTAAACCCAACCTTTTAGAAATTCTTGTTTCTGTGTTCTCCCTTTAGTAGCCCACCCTTTTCTCCAATGTGACAGGTAACTTGTTCTGATTTAAAACTCACTGATATTTCTTCTTGTATGTTGTCTTATATACTCATTTTCTCTATAAGAAAAACAAATTGAGTATCCATGATGATGAGATCACATGTGGGAAATCTTTGATCTTGTTTGAAATGGTCTCGAGGATAACTAGTCAATTCTTTTGAACACTGTTGACTATTCTGGTTTCTTAAAATAGATTTTCTGGCAGAAAAAGAAAGACATGCCATTGTGCATGGTTTACTCAATGACAATTGTGTGGTTTGTCATTGTTTATAAAAGTAATATTTTGGTGGGGTTCTTGATGTTCAGTTTCTATTTAGAGTCTAGCAGATACATTTCTTCTCTGGTGGCTTTTCCCCATCCAACTTTCCAGAATTTCCACCATTGACAGTATCAGGGATTTGTGTCTTCTCCACACACTGTTCCATTCGCTTCATGATTAAGTCCAAAAGGGTTTCTACAGCTTTCTCCACATTCTGTCCAGTTGCTGCACTTGTTTCAAAATATGGTATGCTAGCATAGAAAGGATGACAAATATTTTTGAAAGAAAGAAATCAGAACAGATACAGCAAGATGTACAAGTGAATCACACATGCAAAAACGGCTGGCTGAGAGATTGTGAAATAATTATGGTTTTGCTGGCTAAGTTGGAAAGCATCCTTGTTTTTTCCTCAGTGAGTGAAAATTGGTGAGCTGCTCTTTATTATGATAATAACCAGTTTTGTGGGCAAGGAAATTGACACAAGAAGTAGTCAGGAAGTTGAAGCCAAGGCATTATCACTGCTTAAAAACTTAGGAGGGGAAAAATATCCCCTGATCAATAAAACTACTGACCAACATTACTAATAAAATACTGCTTCCCTTCCACTCAATTATCTGGAAATCTGCTTTAAAAATAGGTATGCATTGAATAAGGATATTCATGTGAATACAGTCAATGTTTATTTGGATTTAAAAGTTTCAAGAAGACATGTAAATTGTACAGCTTTCAGAGAGAATTCTTCCATAAAAAAATGGTAGATATGATAAAGCTGCTTTAAATTAAAAAAATAATGACAGATTCTGCTGTGGAAGTCAATTTATAATTACATGGGGTGCTGTGTCTGTTTTTTTTTGTTTTTTTTGGTGTTTTTTTTTTTTTAAGCTGTCATTCAAGCTCAGCTGGGATAAAGACCACATTTTCATGCCCATGTCAGGGATTATTCCTTAGAGTTTTACATCTATTGATTGAGAGGCAGAAGAATACAGTGTTTAAGAGCATGAGCTTCGATCTCAGACTGCCTGGATTGAGTTTAAGCTCTGCCTCTGCATTAACTCACTGCATGGGGTGGCCTTCCATCAGTTACTTAATCTCTCTGTGACTCAATTCTTATATATAAAATGGGATAACTCTAGCTATGATGGGTCAAAATGAGTTAATGTCTAAGAACTGTTGGTAGCACATTATAGGTATACAGTAAATGTTAGGTGCTCTTATTATTAAGTAATTCATTAATACATCACACATATCTTGCTGAAAGATTGTTTTAATCCAGGTGCTGTTCTTGGTTAAGGGGATTTCTTCTAATATCAATCTAATGTCTCTGCTCCATTTGTTGAAAAGCAGTGTGCGAAGTCACATGCCATCTCAGTGTAACTGACTTACCCATATTTGTCAGCCAGTTCCCGAGCTTGCCGTTCATTGACTTCCCTCTGGTCTGGTAGGTCTGCCTTGTTGCCAATTAATACTATATCTGGATTTTCACAATAAGCATTTGCTTGCAGTTGGCCTTGCAAAGAAAGCAGATGGAACCAGCAAATTATTGATAAATAAGTGATGTGAAATGACTGCTCATATTCCAGATTCCTGATCTAATTGTTCATCTCCAGTGTGGTTGCTCACTAGTTATATTAGCCAAGTTACTTCCTCTTCCCAGTCACAATGTGCTTATCTATTAAATGGAGATAAGATCCCACAAATTGCAGATTATGAAGAGGACTAATAATATATATGAAACACCTGTATTAATACCCAACATTTAGTAAATGTTAGGTGCTTTTATTATTAAGTAATTCGTTAAAACATCACATGTGTTCCTTTAGAAGATCTTTTTAATCCATGTGCTGTTCTTGCTTAAGGAGATTTCTTCCAATAATCTATATGAAGCACCTGTGTCAATACCAAACATTTAGTAAATGTTAGGTGCTTTTATTATTAAGTAATTCATTAAAACATCACATATATTCCTCTGGAAGATCTTTTCAATCCATGTGCTATTCTTGGTTAAGGGGATTTCTTCTAATAATAGATATCAAGTTGCTAGCACATAGTAAGTATTCAGTAAATATGGAATACATCTGGGAAATGCTCTCTGAAATGGCCATAACTACTTCACACCATTTGTTCCTGAAATATAGGTGGAGGTAAATAGAACATGATTTTTAAGTGGATAAATTTGCTTTTTCCTTTAGGAAGTTGCTACCTTTCCTTTCCCTAATCTTTGAAGTGATGATTTATAGTGTGGAACATTTTTTAATCACTACAAATTCATGTAGAAAAAATTTTAAGACAAGTAACTTGTTTTTCTCTTTTCTCCAAAAACATTATGTGTTGGGGGGAGGGGTGAGGAGAGAGAGAGAGAGAGAGAGAGAAAAGAAGGAAGGAAGGAAGGAAGGAAGGGAAGGAGGGAGGGAGGGAGGGAGGGAGGGAGGGAAAGAACTTTAGTGAAGTTAAAGATGTGCTGAGATTCACTTCAATACGAGCAATGGGCAAAACCAGAGACCACATACAGGGAGGGAATGGAGGGAGAAAGGGAGGGAAGGGTGAGGAGGGGAGGGAAGGGCAGGTCAGGGAAGGAAGTGAATAGTAAGAAAAAAAGGAAAAAAAATAAGAAACCTGTCAAGCTGTGTTTTCGAGGTTACAGAGGCTGCTCTAATGTCTATCATAAGGCAAGCTGTGTGCTACCTTGCCGAGACTAGAGGAAGAAGACAAAGAAAGGCTTACTCTGTAACACCAATCACTTGGGTGTTAAAATTAAAGTGTTATTAGGCATGACAATTAATTATCTTAAATCCCAGCAATATCCTTCTGGAGATGTTTAAAAACAAGGGAGACTCTCATCTGCCTTGAAAAAGGATAAACAAACCATTCTCTGAAAGAATTTAATAAGCTTATTATCTCCTTGTCTCCTCAGAATCTAATGCTACCACCAAAATTTGGGTAACGAAATACAGTATTAAATGGAAATAAAGGACAGATCCTAAGATAAACATTCATTTGGAGAGGCAATTATGAAAGTCAGAATTTGTTTCCCCATTGGTTACAAGGTTATTGAACCCACACTGAGAGTGTTTCTATATAATTATTATATAGAATAGTGAATTATATACAAAATATATTATCAATTTTGCATAATATGTAGTGATAAGAAATGTATCTATTTTGAGCATCTACTCTATGCCAGGCACTCACCCAGGTGTGGCATATCGCATTGAAATAAAATGGAGGCCGGGCGCGGTGGCTCAAGCCTGTAATCCCAGCACTTTGGGAGGCCGAGACGGGCGGATCACGAGGTCAGGAGATCGAGACCATCCTGGCTAACACGGTGAAACCCCGTCTCTACTAAAAATACAAAAAACTAGCCGGGCGAGGTGGCGGGCGCCTGTAGTCCCAGCTACTCCGGAGGCTGAGGCAGGAGAATGGCGTAAACCCGGGAGGCGGAGCTTGCAGTGAGCTGAGATCCGGCCACTGCAGTCCAGCCCGGGCTACAGAGCAAGACTCCGTCTCAAAAAAAAAAAAAAAAAAAAAAAAAAAAAAGAAATAAAATGGAAAATTCTGCACTTTCATAAGAGCTTACATTCTAGTAGTAGGAAGCCTCAAAAACACAAGTAAGCCAAAAATACATCGCATCATGTCAGGTGATGGCTGGGACTGAATGAACTCTAAAACGTGTTGAGGGGATATAGAGTGATGAGTACTATTTCTGGTGGGGTGGTCGGTCAAGAGACAAATAAAGTTTGGGTAAAACTTGGGAGTGTAGAAATGGTATGGTTTGGAGCCATGTCTCACGTTGAAATGTAATCCCCATTGTTCGAGGTGGGGCCTAGTGGGAGGCAACTGGATCATTGGGGAGGATTTCTCATAAATGGTCTAGCACCATCCCCTGGTGCTGTTCTCATGATAGTGAGTTCTCATGAGGTCTGGTTATTTAGAAGTGTGTGGCACATCCCCTTTTGCTCACTTGGTGCTCCTGCCATGTCAGATGTACCTGCTTCCCCTTCAGCTTCCATCATGATTGTAAGTTTCCTGAGGCCTCCCCAGAAGCCAAGTAGATGCCAGCAACATGCCTCCCATACAGCCTGCAGAACTGTGAGCCAGTTCAAACCCTTTTCTTTATAAATTACCCAGTCTCAGGAATTTTTTTACAGCAAGGCAAGAATGAACTAACACAAAAAGTAAACCAAAAAATACATAACACATTATCAGGTGATGGCCATGAGCTATAAAGTGTGTTGAGGCGATACAGAGTGATGAGTACTATTTTAGATGGGGTGGTCAGTCAAGAAATAAATAAGGTTTGGCCAGAACTTAAAGGGAATGAAGAAACTAGCACAGGGCTATAAATGGGAGAAGAGGAAACAAGATAAAGAGAATGGCAGGCTTTTCGTATTAGGAATAGCATGGGACCCAGTTTGGCTGAAGTCTAGTGAGCTTGGCCCGAGTAAGAGGGAACTAGGGAGGAAGCCCAGACATCATCACAGTGACCTTGCAGGTAAGTGAAGGACTCTGGATTTTATTCCGGGTAAGATGGAAAGTTACAGAAGGACTTTGAGCAGGAGAAAAACATGATCTAGTTTTTAAAAAATACAACTCTAGCTACAGATGGCCCAGACAAATCTGGAAATAAGAGCAGCCCCATAGGACAACTCAGCTGTCCTGCTACTTGTATATCCTGCTAGGATCAAAATTCTTATTTGTAATAAAAAATGCAAATGAAATATGCCCTTTATTACTACATCAAGTAAAACATAAAGGAAAATTCCAATACTTCTCTCCTGTGTTGACGTATGTCAATATGACTTTAGTAATTTATTAGGCAACATTTCAATTTGTATTATATCGAAGTTTCCACGGAGGCTGGAGATTTGTCTTTACACAGTTTCCTCACATTTGAACCATTTTTTAAAAAGTAAAATTCCCAAGCAAGCTGACTGACCAACACACGTGCTGTGCCTCACCTTATCATTATGCGACTGGTCTGCTCTGGTTTCATGCCTAATTAACCCACTAGTGTTTAACACACCTTAAGTGCCAGTGTCCCCTCAGAAAATAGTGCCAATTTTTCCTGTGATCTCTCCAGGTCAAATGTAGTAGCTCACTTAGGTTTAAGAAGTCCTTCAAGATTTACTGGAAAAGTGGAATTAATGGCCTTTCAATGACAATAATAAAGATCTTAAATACAAGTGGTGATAAAGCAACATACACTTCCTCTAAAAATATCAAAGGAAAATACAATTCCAAGCTACCTAGGGTGGTTCACATAAAGGCTACCACTTTGAAGGTGACGCAGTGACACAGGCAACACTAAACTCATGACTTTGAAAGTGCATCTGTGGTACCCAATCTGGTTTCATCTTGTAAGACCAACAAGCACCTAGGGCAGTTGGGTCCCAAAGCGGCCAATGCACATTACTCAGTCCCACTTACTCATCCAGTTTCTGACGTTTAAGAAGCTCTGTTGACTGGTGAGGTCAAACATTAATAAGAAGCCCATGGCGTCTCTGAAAAATGCAGTGGTGAGACTCCGGAACCTGCCGAGGAAACACAGTGGGTAGTTCTGAAAGTTAGTCCACATAACTTTGACAACAACACAAACAACAGTTTCCCTTTCAGGCATGAATTCTCCGTGGCTAGCCCTTATGGAATATCCTAGGGGAATGGGAATGTGGGCAGAGAGACTGCTGAAGAACGAAGGGAGAAGATTTGGTTGCACATTTTTTTCTAAGACCACTTCCTGCCTTTCTGATCTCACAGCACTTTATACACACAGTTTGTAACATTATTCACGGATTTGCTTACACAGCTTCTTGGAATCTTTTCAGCTCGTGGGCATTTTGTGGTCCACGATTAAAATGTAAAGCACTTTAGAGTGGGGACTTCAACTTATACTTTCCATCTTTCTTGTCTGTGCCCAGAAGAAAGCTTGGCACACAGTAGCCTGAAAATGAATGCCTGTGATGATGTGAAGGAAACTGCAACTTGTTAGCTACAGGAACTGGAATTCTTTTGTAAGGAAAAATATTGATGACAAAACTCTTTTTAAAAAGCACTGTTTGGGGATAAAACTGACCTTCAGGTTGGCATCTAGGATTCACGAGGAAAAGGAAGATGATTGAGGGACGGAGTGGATGTCAGGACAGAAAAGAGACATAGTCATTGGTGAAAGGAGGAAAGAACTCTCATTTCTAATCAGGATTTTGGAGAATTTGCTCTTTCGTGTGCAATGCAGTTTTCCCTGCCTGGTCAGCTTTCCATGCCCCCACCCCCGACCCCAGTCACCACCAACCATCTTTAGTGAAGTTAAAGATGTGCTGAGATTCACTTCAATATGAGCAATGGGTAAAACCAGAGACCACATACAGGGACCAGAGAAGGTTTTGAATTTGGCAATGGGATTTTAGAAAGGCACACAACTTTGAACTAGAGATATGCTTCCTATCCTAAATGTTATTCTAATTTTTGGTCTCCTATTTTAGCTAATTTGTAGATCCTTTGTGTTGGTTTCCTCCGAGGTCTACTGTTGACCCCTCTTACTCTACATACATTGACTGGAAAATCTTATCCCCTTCCCTGGCTCACTTGTAGCCTGCATGTTGAGAAGCCCAAAATTAGAGATCTAGAGGTTTCCTGCTTTTCACATTAGATGCCTAATTACTTGTTGGATATTTCCTCCTGGAGGAAACTCAGGCACCTCCAACTTCATACATCCAAAACCAAACTGGCCACTCTTCCTAATTTCTTTTTCCATTTATACATCACCATCCTTCTGGTTGCCACGATGTCTGGTTGTCACCTGATGTCTACAGTTAACACATATCTTTTGACCTGCTCATTTCTGTCCATCTACTCTACCACTGTTCTACATTCAAACCCATTCTCTCTCACCTGGACAACTTCAACAGCTTTCTCATTAGGCTTCCTGTATCCAGTTTTGTTTGGGACCCTACTCCTATCACCATTCCATTTCTTCCCATAGATTATATCAATGCTCTACTAATGACATTTTTAATGATTAGACATCACTTGTAAGCTAATGCACAAACTCCTTACAAAGCTGGCAAGGCTCTGCAGGAAGTGATCTTTGTTTATCTATCCAGCTTCATCCCTTTGACTACCCACAGACATGCTGATCTTTTAGTTCTTAGAAACTTCACTCTGCTCCCCTGGGCTTTCACATATGCTGGTCTTTCTGTGGGTTACCTTGTCTTAGTGCTTCTTTTTCTTCCTACCACTTTGTTGAGCCTGGATTGTACTCACTCATACATTGTGCATGAGTATATAGATAATGGTATCAGAGGAAATATCACTTTCCCAAGGGGCCTTCCCAACACTGCATGTGGGCTATGCGCTCCTCCTGGTGGGCCTGCCTACGTCTTTGTTTTCCTGTTACTTTCCTAAGGCTCCATTGCAATTGTTTATTCATCCAAATTCTATCCTAGACTGTAAGCTCCAACGGTAAGGGAGCTGTGTTTCTAACTTGCTATCCATCGTATTTTCATGGCTCAGAACATGGTATTTGCTCACTAAATATTTGTGAAGTTAAACAGTGCAAGAGAAAGAAAGAAACAGTAAAATATATGCAATTATTAGATATGTAAATGACTGCAACAGAGAATGATACTTTTCATATAAAAAGATGGGAGAAGAGATATTTTCACTGCTATTTATTTCCAAAGTAGGATTTGTTTGTAGGACATCATCATGATCTAAAAATGTAGAGCAGAAATACCAAAAAAATTTATTCAGTTTTTTCTTGTGGATTTGTTTCTACCATTCCTTGGAATCCCACAGAGATTACAGTGCATTGATTGAATAGTTATCCCTCTTTGGAGACTAGCTGTACCCACAAAATTGTCTCCTACTTGACCATAATTGTGTCATGCCAGGAAAACTGCTCTTTGTTCTCTCCTTAAGTGTGTGTGTCTCATTTGAGGACAAGAGTTTGTGTTATTTCCTCTCATTGCCCAGAGCATATGACAAAGTTACTGAAAAACGTGCTTGCCATAGTGATCTGATTGGGGCAAACAATTTCTCCTCCATAGCAGCATGGATAGGACATGCTTATTTCAGAGGAGTAACAGACATCCTGCTCTATTCTGTCCAGTATCTTTGATATCCCCCATTTCCCCCACGAGGAGACTAGTAATTCCTTTCCAGCCTCCCCCACCCATCTCATTCTGTCTATTGAGTCAGCAGGGTGGAGGAACCAGTGAAACCATGTTCCAAAGAGTTAAAGAAACCAATGATGAATAGGAATTGAGTTTGCAGGATGGCAGATAAAGAAGGAAATAACTTGCTGAAACACTGAAACTCCCCCTGCTTATGAGATAAGTGAACTGGCTGAAATCGACTGGAACTGATATGGCCGACTGGAATCTGTACAGAACAAGCTTGCTAATGTCACAGCCTGAGTTTCTACCACATGTTTCATACTAACTCCCCTTGAATTTCCACACGTGACCCCTGAGATAGAATGCAGAGATAAGTGCCCATGTCCAAGGACTTTGCAGCCCTCCCCTTTCCTTCCACGAATCACCTGTTAATCTCAGAACCCATTCCTTCCCCAACCTTTTCTAATAAAAATACTCTTCAAAAAGCCAGAACAAAAAGACAGATTTGAGCTTGACCCTCCTGTCTCCCTGCAAGTTGATTTGCAATAAAACCTTTCCTTTTCTCAAAATTCAGTGTCATAGTATTGGCTTCCAGCACGTTGAGTGATGACCCCCTTTTGCTCCAGAACACTAGGATCACAGAAGAAACAGACCCCAAAGCCACATTATCACTCTTCCCCCTCACTGGGAATGAAGTCTGTGCCCTGTATCCTTTAAGTTTCCATAAGGGCCATGCGTTTTCTCTTCCTTCCCATGATGTGACTTCTGTCAATACCCATTATCTTACATGGATTGCACAGCCAGATGTCCTTAGGCATGGGGCTGAGGTGTGAGGCTTTATCTTGCTTAGCTACACCTTATATATACACAGAATGCAAAATTCTCAGGGGATGAATAATCTAAGTGTTCCAAAGGCTGCCCTGAGTATTCCCCATTTCTCCCCTAGAGCAGCTGCCTTCAGGGGACAGACAGAGAAGGCTGCCATCATGCAAGGCTGACATATCATGTGCGAGGACATATGGGAACCACATTTTCTTATATTACTTCAAAAATGAATTAAAGTGCTCTATAAAACATACATCTTTGTGACAACAAAACTGACATATGAACAGAGATTCTTGTGAGGAATGGCTTCAGAGGAACCAGCAGTGTTGAAGGGTGTGTGTAAATGGAATTCACAGTCAAAAAAGCTAACAGAGAGGGCCCAGCACCTCTCCTGGCGTTTACACTCACTGAAAGCGAGAACGCTTTGGATGCATTTCAAAGACGGAAGTGTTTACAAGCAGAAGCATTCTAAGACATACGATGCAGGATTTGGAGGTATGTGCCTTCTAAATATCCTCTCTGCCAATTTTTTGCCACTTTTAATTTAATCTAATATTGAAAAGATTCATTAGCTTGGGGTCTTTTGCACTTTGAAATCTTGGATCTTTTTTTTTTTTTTTCATCTGACAATAGAATAGTACCTCCAGCTCTGAGGAACTAACACTACCGAGTATTAGCTTGGACACTGTACCAGAGACAATGCTCCAGAGACAGGCAAGATCTCCACACCTGTAAAGATGACAATTTCGTTGGGGTGAGAAGGCTCCAAGTGAATCAGTGAACAACAGTTAAAGACAGAAATAGAATGTTCACTTTATGACAAGGTGGCAAATAATTATTTTAGACCTTAAGGGTGAAATAACTGGTGTCTGCAGTAGTTCAGAGGAAAAGTGAGTTTGTTTCAGCTGGGATGTTCAGACAGGCTTCATAGAGGGGAGGAAATATGAGCTGGGCCTGGTACAAGGAGAGGATCAGAAAAAGTGGGAAAAGAGTAAAATATTCTAGCTGGAGGGCAATTGTTTATGATCAAAGTCTGAAAGGACAAAGCCAGTCGCACAGCATGGGACAAAGAGGCTGTGTTGAAATAACAGAAAGAGACAAGGAAGATCTTAACACCCTTTTTTCAACTCCCTCTTCAAGTAGCACTTACAATGGCGTTAATTTCCCATCTTCATTCAACTAAATTCCAGAGAACCTTTTTTTCTTCTAAAAAGTGCAAAGACAGTGCAGAGCAAGAATCTTCAGAGAGATTTTTGAAAGTCTGATTTTTGAAATTCGTACCAACTGCACTTGGCTACTGTGATTAATTAATTACAAATCATTTATTTTTATTTCTGGATACAAATGTCTATTTTGAAACCAGGAGAAGAGTTGCATATTATTTCTTTTTCAAATTCACATACAGCATTCATTTTAAAGTAAGTTTTTCTAAGCTATGTGTAGCTACAAATAAAGCAATTTACTATTACCGCTCTTGTCCCGCAGTGTCCCAAAGCTGAAGATGCACTTTAAATGCTTTCCCTGAAGATCCATTTGGTCCTTGTGCATTATAAACCTGAAAGACACAATGTTCATTAGTTGAGGTTGCTTTGGATTTTGTCAATACTCAAATTCTCTGAGTTCACTCAGCATGTTTTTTCTCAATTACTATAATCAAAGTTCATAGTGCAGAATAAATATTTGCTCTATATTTTTTTCCAGAATTATCACATGTACTCTCACTTTTAAATGTCAAGTGCAAGTATGATTTTCAACACAGTTTAGGCATATTGCAAACTTAAATTAGACACCTTCTGTCATTTCCTCATGAGGCAGCAAACATCAGATTTAGGACCCAAGTTCTAGGTTCAAACACAAACTCTTCATTTAACCTCTTTGAGTCTTATTTTCTTATCTCTAAAATTGAGATCCATAACCCCTTCCTGATTTACAGAGTTACTTCTAACTGCAAACTTCAGTGAAATCACAGATGTTAAAGCATTTTTTTAAAAACAGTAAAGTGCTTTACAAATACCCGAATATCTTTTACTGTAAAATGGACTTTCAAAATGACTTAGCCATGAAATATGCACAGGATTTCTCAATAAGTTGACACAGGACATTTCAAGCCTTTCTTCACTAGTCATTTAGTCAAAGGCTCTTTTTAGGTAAGTTTAATTTTTAAAAAAATTCTGGCCTTTTTATTGTTTAAGCAAAGCCTAAAATACTTAATATTTACTCAGTTTCCTTAAGTATAGTGTAGTGAATATGTTTTAAAGGAAAATTTCTGCAAGGACATATACCCAGACACTGGAAAGGAGAGAAGGCAGAAAAACCCTGAATGGGTTGTCAGGGAGTTTGCTAAGCCTACACAACCATGTATTGACTTTCAGATCAGGTCCAGCACAATATAAGAAACCATGATTCAACTTCCCAGGCAATGGCTTCCAATTACCATTTCTTTTGTTTTCTTTCCCAATTCTCAAGGAATGAGTAGATTTGTGACATCAGCTTGAAGCCACAGCCATCTTGGCAATCAAGGATACCCAGGGTGGCAGTAAATCTGGCTGAGCTTCTGTGCCTATGCTACACATCTCACATGTCACAATATCCTTATTCCTGTCAATAGTGTCTAGCATAGGAGAAGGAAGTGGTTGTGATTCTCACTTAAACTCTCTTATCTTGGAAAATAGCATGATTGGTGTCTCACATTCTGTTCATAAGAAGCCAGTGATTGATGGCTCAGTCTACACATAAATAAAAATGCAGCAAGAACTTAGAAAAAGCTCATGTTCCAGATATTTGCCAATCATACTTTTAACTTCTTTCTTAAGAGTGGGGAAATGATCACTTGCTCTTATTGAGGACTTTAACTCAGGTCAGAGTTAATGTTTTTAGATTCTAATAATTCAAGTTTTGAAAGATTTCTTAAGAATTTGTAGAAAACACACTATACAAATCAGTAAAATGTTGATTTGGATTGCCTTGTATACTTTGGGAGACAAGAGAGTGCCATTTAATACTTTTCTAGGAAAATGTTATTTATATTTGAAAAGTAGTAAATAATATTCTAAAATAAATTAAAATGACAGGTTATGAATGTCATGTGACAAAAGAGACTCCAGTGCAATAAACATAGCTTCTTCATTCTTATTTTATATAGGGGGATGAGTGACAAGGTTAGCAGTACAATTAAAAACTCACCACACGTTTTTCCCGAAAGTCTATTCCTACTGTAGTGATGAATTTGGGATTGAATTTATTGTCTGTGTATCTATAAAGAAATGTTGTCTTCCCCACCCCTGAATCTCCGAGGGCCAGGAGTTTGATCAGATAATCATAGTCTCCATCGGTCATAGTGATGGTCTTGGTCGGTCTGTATAGGAGAGGGAAAACAAGTATGTTTTGATTAAAGTTGATTTTCATTTGGTTTATATCAAAATACAACATAAATTTAATTTTCAGGGTTAAAAAGTCAAATACTTCTATTCTGCCATATTCAAAATTAACTTGATCAAAGCAGCTTTAGGGGTGAAGGCACATCTAGTATTTTACTCAGTACAAATATTTTTACATCATATCACCTCGTATGGAAAAATATGCAAAATATCAGTTGCCACAGTGTATTCGTCTGTTCTCATGCTATTGTAAAGAACTGCCTGAGACTGGGTAGTTTATAAAGGAAAGAGGTTTGACTCACAGTTCAACATGGCTGGCGAGGCCTCAAGAAACTTACAATCATGGCAGAAGGAGTCTCTTCACAGGGTAGCAGGAGAGAGAATGAGAGCTGAGCAAAGGGGGAAGCCCCTTATAAAACCATCAGATCTTGTGAGATCTCACTATCATGAAAACAACATGAGCAGCATAAGGGTAACTGCCCCCAGAATTAAATTACCTCCCACTGGGTCCCTCCCACGAAACATGGAGATTATGGTAACTACAATTCAAGATGACATTTGGGTAGGGACACAGCCAAACCATATCACACAGCAATAGTAGAACTTAAAGTAAAAAGTCATAGACTTGTGTTTTAAAACCAGTGCATTTGGGATTAGGAGGATGGTATTAGGAAGAGGAGAGAGTCACAGGGAACAGAAAACCCAGTTCAAGATGATGCAGATATCCTACAGAAAGACATCACTTATAGACAGATAATGGAAGAAAAAAGCAGAGGGATATGTTTTGCATCTATCCATGCAGGATGAGCCCTCTATATAATTTGTATACAAATTATTCCTTTTTAATTTAAAACATTTAACAACTGACATGACAAGCTTTAATCCTGTACTGGTAACACCGAGAATACCAGGACATGTATTTGAATGACACAATTGCCTACTTGGTGAATTCTCCACTCTTGAGTTGAGCGAAATAATTTACTGCTCAGTACAACTTCCTGAATCATGGGCTATATTAATAGAAATGGGTCATATCTCATGTGAAGGAAGGCCTATGCAGATTTTTCTAGAATGCAAAGGTTTATCTCAGTATTATGTGAGAGGGAGGAAGACTTCCCCACTCTCGAAGATCCAGAAAACACTGTATTCTTTAAGCATTCTGGGATAATTAAAATTAAATTTCAACAACAGCCTATTCTATGGACATGATATGGTTAGAGTTTGTGTCCCTACCCAAATCTCATCCTGAATTGTAATCCCCATAATCCCCACATGTCAAGGGAGAGGCCAGGTGGAGGTAATTGAATCATGGGGGTGGTTTCCCCATGCTGTTCTCATGATAGTGAGTGAGTTCTCACAAGATCTGACGGCTTTATAAGGGGCTCTTCCCACTTTTGCTATCTCTCTCTCTCCTGCTGCCTTGTGAAGAAAATGCCTAGCTTTCTCCTCACCTTCCGCCATGATTGTAAGTTTCCTGAGGACTCCCCAGCCACGCTGAACTGTTAGTCAATTAAACCTCTTTCCTTTATAAATTACCTAGTCTTGGGCAGTTCTTTACAGCAGTATGAAAATGGACTAATATGGGACATATCTAAAATTACTAGATAATTCTAATAAATTTTTATGTGTAAAAAAAATTGGTACATGTACATGTACAAAAAATTAAAACAATTTTTTTTGTTTTTATATTGTTACTTTAGTCACCTATCAAAACTGTAAACTTTTATGTCTTTGGGTAAATAATGAGGAAGAATAGAATGAGGTACTCATCAAATAATCCGGTATCATTATATTATTTGGAATATTTGCATTGCTTTACATTATACTTTATTATGAATGTATGTTTCTTTCGTGAATTAATGCTTTTTGAGGTAGGATGTTTTTAAAGTTGCAAATTCATACTTTTACTCTAAAGCTTTACTGCCGTATAACACATTTTCTTCACTAGTAGAGCTCTCTAGATGGATTTTTGCTGACCATCGGTGTTCTCTTTAAAAAAAAGAGAAAGAAAAAAAAAAGATCTAGACAAAGCATAATCATTTCTTAGGAAGAGATCCATAGCGCCCATCAAGACCAGTCTTCCTTAATAAAAGGATACATGTCTCAATTATTGCCATGAAGGATACACATGTCTCAATTATTCCAATATAGACATTGGAAAATGTCTATATTGTGTGACTGCATAGAATTGACTGGCATCGACCTTCCCTGGCTTAGGTGATCCTCCCAACTCAACCTTCCTGGTAGCTGGGACTACAAACACATGCCTCCAAACCTGGTTATTTTTGTGCGTATTTTTTGTATAAATGGGGTTTCACCATGTTGCCCAGGCTGGTTTCAAACTCCTGGGCTCAAGTAATCCACCCTCTTCAGCTTCCCAAAGTGCTGGGAAGACATGAGCCACCACACCCAGCCTGGTAAAATATTTTACCAGGACTGTATCATTGAATATGTTGCTGCTCTTATTCTTACTTGCTGCTCTTGGTCAACCCAAATGGGTAGCTAAAGGAGTTTTCTGCTGAAGTGGTATGATTTCCCCCAACACTTAAGGTCTATTATCACCATCACTCTACCTTTTTCTCTCTTCCCCTAAACTTGCTCATGTAAAACTATTTTGGAGGGTGATAATGTTTGTCATTTCACCAGCAGAACTGGATGAAACTGTTAATTTTCAGAAAAAAAGACAGTGCTTAAATTTATTCTAAGATATTAGTAACTAAAGCCAAATTCTTCCCTAGGCAAGAGCCTTAATTTTTTGAGCAGAGTTTTTGGGGTGGGGGTGTGAAATTGAAGACACTAGATTCTGTGGCTCCCTGAAAAAAATGAAAAGAATGGAGTCAATAAGACACACCTACATACTTTAAAATTTTGCTTAAAGTTAACTTTTTTTTTTTTTTTTTTTTTTTTTTTTTTTGGCAAATGTGTGTGTATGCATGCGTGACAGTCTCAAGAAACGTTAAGTCATGAGCAAATCTAGTTAAATGTCTTCAATACATAGTGTTAGGCCCAAAGATGAAAACTTTAAAAATGGAAGTTCTAGTCTAGCTTCTGACAAGGTATGAATTTACTTAAAAGTGAAATAAGGATGTGAGAAAATACAATGTAATTTTGCAAGATAGAATGATTAATTGATAAATGAGTTAAATCCTGGTTGTGTTTTCAATTCAAACAAAACAGTGTCTTCATGGACTGCAGTGATCCAAGAAGACTGCAGAGGAAGGAAAATTTGCATTTAACCTTATAGCATGGAGGGGAATTAGACATGACGAGAGGAGATACAGGACCATGGCATGAGAGATTACTTTCCACTTGTAGAATGAGAACACTACCACTTGCCAACTACATGACCTATCATGTTTTCCTGATTGGCAGGCAGACTGTTCTCTGTTGTTTGCACATAAACCTGCCTGGGGCAATACTGGTGCTACCTCCTAGTCAAAGTCTAATCCAGAGTGAACAATCCAGGCTAACACAAATCAGTTCCACTGTGGCCCACACTGCCTCTTTGCTATAAGTGGGTGCTGGACACTTTATGACATTTAACACAAATTCCACCTGAAATGAATGCAAAGCTTGGCACTGTGGAAAAATCTTTATTTTTCCATAGGCTATTTGACATATTAAGCTAGGTATGAGATAGTTCACTTCTAAGCTTCTTTCAAAAATGAATTTTACTTCTTCTTTTTTATATCACTACTCTCCTCTCTCTCTCTGTCTACCTCTCTCAACACACACATACACACAGACACACACACAGACACAGTATTTGGCTCAGCTCCTCTTTTTATTATTGTGTGATTTTTTTGAATCCTAAAATCATATAGCCTCAACATTCTATTGTTGGTCGTTGGCATGGCAAATACACCATAAAAAAAAGTCTTGGCAAACTTTCCTAGAACTGGGCTAAAAAAATGATGTGGGAAGGATCAAAAGGCTGACAAGTTTAACCTTTTGTTTATTCCTGCACAGTGGCTGATGGTCTTGCTGGTTCTTGGTTCTGTGGATATAAAAGGGAAGAAAAGGTCAGAAGACTACAGTGTTTCAGGAAATGCATCTCACTCAGTCCTTATCGTGGTGTCACAAGCTGTACCACAAGAACCAGGAGGACTTTTAGATACAGAGGAGCACTTCATGGGAAGGCGAGGGGCTGAAAAGAGTAGGGAAAAGAACTGAAATGTATCACACCCATGAGGCTCTGTTTAATGAATAATTGTAAAGGTAAAAAGGAGCCCAAGTAATCAGGTGGTGTAGCCCCTCAATTTTTGGATGAGAAGTCACATGCAGAGAAGGAAAATCCAAGATGATTATTATAATTTGAAATACAAAGTGTGTTAGATAGGAACAAGGTAGGAATATTTTTATTTTATATAGAAAGGGAATTTTATCCTGGATATATGCAGAAACAGAATTTCCATAGCTAGAATATCTCAAATGAAGTTGCCTATGGATTCACTCTTACCCACTCTACCTCTCAGCTCCCCCTATTTTTGTTTAATGTAAGTTCCATTAGCACAGAAACTTGATCTCTTTTGTCTACTGCTGGATTCACAGAGCTCAGCTCAGTGGCTGTCATATAGAAGGAGCTCAATACATATTTGTTGAGTGTATAAATTTATTTAAGCTATCTGCAGTCATGCAAATGTCATGATTAATGAAATTAATCTCATGAGCCATTTGTGGAAGAGGTATGCATCCCAGTGCAAGGACTTGGATTCTCCCTTCTTATCAGTGAGGTGAGTGTTTAGATTAAAGGATCACTGTAGTGCTTTCCAGGTCTGGCTTCCTGAGCTCGTTTTTGTTTTCTTTTCTTTTCTCTTCTTTCTTTCTTTCTTTCTTTTTTTTTTTTAGATGGAGTTTCACTCTTGTTGCCCAGGCTGGAGTGCAATGGTGCCATCTCGGCTCACCACAACCTCCGCCTCCCGGGTTCAAGCGATTCTCCTGTCTCAGCCTCCTGAGTAGCTGGGATTACAGGCATGTACCACCACGCCCAGCTAATTTTGTATTTTTAGTAGAGACGGGGTTTCTCCATGTTAGTCAGGCTGGTCTTGAACTCCCGACCTCAGGCGATCTGCCTGCCTCGGCCTCCCAAAGTGCTGGGATTACAGGCATGAGCCACTGTGCCTGGCCTCTGAGCTCATTTTTCTCTTAAGTTGCACAAGAGTACAAAACCTTCTCAAAATAGAATATTTATATCTTCAGAGGAATAGTTTCAAATAACATGAGAAAAGGCAAAGCACAGAGAAACTGCACTCAAAAGTGAAATTTGTGCTGGCAGAGAACACATAAAGCTGTTAATAGAATAGGTCAGGGCTCAGAGAACTGGGATCCTCTGTATAAGCATCAATTTGCCATCTAACATACCCTAATTACTACCTCTTATTTGCATGGCATTTTGCATGGCTCTGAGGATATACGCCTTGCTCGCCAGTGGGGAGCTTGGCAAATGCTACAGTTACGTGTTGATGGCTACTCCACATTTGGAATCACCCACACACACTTTGGTGCTCTTTGCCAGTGTACTGGATAACAATCTCAAGAATGCCTTGACAAACTATGAACCTGTGACTTTAACATATTAAATTAACAGAACCAACTTAATTTTTTTTTTTTTTTTTTTTTTTGAGACAGAGTCTTTGTCGCCCAGGCTGGAGTGCAGTGGCCCAGACAAGGCTCACTGTAGGCTCTGCCTCCCAGGTTCACGCCATTCTCCTGCCTCAGCCTCCCAGGTAGGTGGGACTACAGGTGCCTGCCACCACGCTCGACTAATTTTTTGTATTTTCAGGGGAGACAGGGTTTCACCGTGTTAGCCAGAATAGTCTCGATCTCCTGACCTCATGATCCGCCTACCTCCACAACTTAAATATTCTTAAGGCACTTCGGAAATCTCAAAATAGTAGGCAGATAAGGTATCAGCGACATTTCTTTGCATTCCATGTACGAAGTGTCAGTAAAATAAAGCTGTCAAGCACAAGGTATTGATTGACTATGAAATACTCGTTCCCGTAACCACATTTATGCTCTGAAGGTTAGAATTAAACTATGGGTGGCTAAAGTACTCTAAGGACCTTCTGACTACCAAGAGAACAGAAGGCATGTTTCTGAGGGAAGGGGAAGTTTCTTTAGTGTACTTTTTTTTTTTTTTTTTAGCATTTTGTTCTATCAGGAAGGCAGTTAATTTTTATCTCAACTCTACTTAAGGACTATCTAGAATTAATTAATGAGTGTCTGCATGAAAGGTTTCAGATCACAATTGCAAACATAAATTAACATCAACCAAAAAATTACTTTTTCTCTAAATAACATATTTGCCTTTGGCTTAGTTTAGTTGCATCTTTTGAAACTATAGGAATATTCTTTCACTTTTTATTGCGGAAAGTTTCAAACATATACTAAGTTTGAGAGAATAGTATAATAAATTGCTCAGCTTCTAAATTATCAATATATAGCCATTCTTCTTTCATCTGCCTGATAACTCTCCACCTACCAGATTATTTCGAAGCAAATGTCAGACATGATGTTTTTTCATAAATAATTCAATACATATCTGTAGAACAAGATGTCTCAAACTTACCACGATTGGCATGGTATATATCTACAGAGAAGGTTATTATGTTGACTTTTTAAGAATTAGATAGGACTGAAATCGTGTGTTAATGATACTTTAACCTATATTTCACTTACAACAAATCAAAGTCAAGTATGTTTTCATATGTTGAATGGTTTTTCAATTTATAATTTTGAATTTTCTAGATGTACAACCATATCCTTTCTTAATAGAGCTTTAAGGTCTTTCTCTCAAATTCTTATGCTTCCTTTGTTTTTTCTTATCCACTTTCACTGGCCAATATCTCTATCATAAAATTAAAGAGTAGTAGTGGGGAGTGGGTTTCTTTGTTTCTGATTTTAGTTGAAAATATTTTTAGCGTTTTCCCATTAAGCAACATGCTGGCTGCTTTTAACATGAGTGGTTATTAAATATGTTGATTGAACTTTCTTCCTCTATTGAGATGATCTTCTGATTTTTCTCCTTAGCTGGATTTTAATGGATTTCCTTATGTAGAATCATCTTTATATTTTTGAAATAAATTTTACTTGTTCATGATGTATCATTTTTAATGTGCTGTTGGGTTCTGTTTTTTATATTTTATCTAATTTTAAAAATTGGTATTCATAAGTAAAATTTGTCTTGTTTTTGAAACAATCTTTGGTTTTGACCTTTGCATTATATTAACTTCATAGAATGTAAAATGTTTCCATCTTTTCTGTGCTCTGAAATAGTTCATGTATTCTTGGGATTATCTGATTTTTAAATGTTAGAAAGAAATTCTATGTAAAACCACGTTGTCCTGGTGATTTTGTCTGGGACTGTTTTCTGAATTATCTTCTGTTTTATTTGGTAATTGGTCCATTTAATCCTGTTTTTATTTAGGTCAGTTTTGTAAAGCTGAAATTTTGTACAATATTAACCATTTCATCTAGGAATTCAAATGTACTTATATGGAGTTGTACAAACTATTTTCATATGATTTTAAAATTCCCTCTGTTTTGATACTTATTTCCTACTTGACATTTCTAATTCTATATATTTGTACCTATTTGTGGAAGGCTTTGGAAAACAAAGCACCAGTGTTATTTCTTCAAGAGTTTATTTTTATTAATAATATAGCCTAGGTCATTAATTCTATTTCCTACCACCATTCACTTTTCGCTGAGAGTGTCCTCTTCAGCACTACTCTTGTCTTCTAAATTTAATCACACCCACAATTCTGCTGTCCATGAGTTCTCGCACTTCTCCAGTTTTACTCCAGTTTCTGTACACCAACTAATAGACAAGTACTGTGAGGTTAATTTCTAGTGAACCTTGAAAATCTGGACATGAATTTGCTAAAACCCATATTTGCTCAAGGAACATTCTTGCTGGGAACTCTGACGCTTGTCAATAATGTTTTATAGTCAGTGTTGGGAAAGGACTTTTCCCTGATCTAAGACATTTTGCCTGAATTGAATGTGCTTTTAAATCACTGTTTACTAATAATATTGATCAATTCAGATCAACGCTTGTCATGCATTTCCCTGCTACACATGATTACAACTCAGCAGGACCCAAACCAGCACAAAGCTATTTTGTTCCCAGGTGCAGAACAATATTGTCAGATACTCCAAATGGATTCCATCTGAGAACAACATGAAAGCAAAGTTCTAGTATTATCCCTGAAGCTCACATACGCCCATGGATAGAAAGTGAATCCCTAATTAATATATCCTTTAGAACACTGTTTTGCAGATAAGACCCAAATCTCAGGGTTAGTTAAAACAATTTAGGCTTTTGTCTTCAGCTGAGTAAATGATCAGGAGGAACAAAACAGTACTACACAAATTTGCTGTTTCAGATTCAGAGAAGACTTTGCGAGATTGTGTTTATGGGCTATAAGTAACTGAGAAACATTTTAAAATGCTGATAGCCTAAAATACCTCTTAATAAAAACAGAGAGTTTAGTTCATGACCAGCCTGGCCAACATGGTGAAACCCCATCTCTACTAAAAAGGCAAACATTAGCCAGGCATGGTGGCACACGTCTCTAATCCCAGCTACTCAGGAGGCTGAGGCAGGAGAATCACTTGAACCCAGGAGGCAGAGGAGGTTGCAGTGAGCTGAGATCACACTATTGTATTCTAGCCTGGGCAATAAGAGAGAAACTACATCTCAAAAAACAAATAAACAAGCAAACAACAACAACAACAACAAAACAGAGAGTTTAGAATGTCACATCCTTCTTGGAAACATAAATGATAAATGTGTGCAATGCCAAAGCGTGCCCAAGGTTATGCTGAGGGCTAGGTGTACTGGGCCTTTCTTGCATTGCTATAAAGGAATACCTGAGAGTGGGTAATTTGCAAGGAAAAAAGGTTTCATTCGCTCATGGTTCTGCAGGCTTTACAGGAAGCACGGTGCTGGCATTTGCTTGGCTTCTGGGGGAGGCCTCAGGAAGATTACAATCATAGTGGAAGGCAAAAGGGCAGTAGGCACATCATATGGTAAAAGCAGGAGCAAGCCACATACTTTTAAATGACACAGCCAAGGTTCCTGACTGGGTGTCAGAAGTAGAACACCACACTTAATTAGTTCAAGCTGGTGGCCAGAATAAGAATTTAGAGGCATCTCCCCCACTTAGCATCTCTCCCACTTTTATTTTAATAAAATAAAACTAATCTTGTGCGAACACACTCACTATCACAAAGACAGCACCAAGCCATGAGGGAACCAAACACCTCCCAACAGACCTCACCTCCAGCATTGGAAAACGCATTTCAACATGCGATTTGGATGGGGACAAATCTCCAAACTATATCACTAGGTGTGTGTGCAGCTCCATGGGAAGCCACCAGTTTCTTTGGTAAGTACTTTGCGCTACTGAGGTTTGAGGTGGTGAGAGAGGCAGGCAAGTTCTCATTTTTTTCTCATGGATTCCTATTGAGTCTTGCTTCCCCTACTTCATGTCCATCTTTCTTCGCTGCCCCTGGTTCCGCTAACTTCAGGTTCATAAGACATAAAAGCACCAGGTGGCCGGGCATGGTGGCTCATGCCTGTAATCCCAGCACTTTGGGAGTCTGAGGCAGGCGAATCACGAGGTCAGGAGTTCGAGACCAGCCTGACCAACATGGTGAAACCCCGTCTCTACTAAAAATACAAAAATTAGCCGGGTGTGGTGGCACGCGCCTGTAATTCCAGCTACTTGGGAGGCTGAAGCAGGAGAATCGCTTGAACCTGGGAGGCAGAGGTTGCGGTGAGCCGAGATAGCGTCACTGCACTCCAGTGTGGGCAATGGAGTGAGACTCCATCTCAGAAAAAAATAAAATAAAATAAAGCACCAGGCTTACAAAGACTGCCCAGCCAGCTCCTACAATTGCATAAGGTCTAATCTGATTAATAATGCTATTGTTCAGTAGCACTCTGCAATGGGAATAGCACAGCCAAGGTTGTTGACTGCACATTAGTAGTAGAACACCACACCTAACTGGCTCGCTCAATCTGGTGGCCAGAGATAAGAATTTAGAGGTATCTCTCCCACTTAGCATCTCTCCCACGTTTATTTTAATATAACAAAAGCTTATTTTAACCAAAAACTCATTTTTGGTTGTTGTTATGGTTAAAATAAGTTTTTAAACTTAAACCAAAAAAAGTGGGCTCCCCACCTCCTGCTCTTTCCTTTAAAGAGACTGTCAGGCATTTGCTCAATACTTTAGTGTGACCCACAGCCTACTCCTTATATACACTGCTAGTTGCCACGTGCTACGTGCTCTTCTTGTTCTCTGTCTGACTCTTCATGCCTGCCTTGTGTGACCTGGGGATGAAGGGCTGTCTCACTGACTCATCGCACCCTCCCTGCCCAGGATCTGTACAGAAAAACCTTTGAACTTGTTTCCTGTTATGGCGGTGCCTTGAATTTGTGCCTTCCATCAAAAACACGAGGAGTTGCCCCACATTGGGTTTTCTCCAGGACACCGAGGAGAAAAAGCGGTGTGGCTCCCAGTGCCAGAATGATGGTCAGGCAGGCATAAACTGGACACAGGTCAGACAAGAGCCACCAGAGTGTCTGTCAGTATAAACATTACCTGTTTGAGGGATCCCTGCCCTCACCTCCCCTCCCGTCACAGGTAAAACAACTAGGCATCTGGCCTTCTGCCAGGTAAAAGAAGGATCCCTGCCAGGCGCAGTGGGTCAACCAGTAATCCCAGTACTTTGGGAAGCCAAAGCGGGCGGATCACCTGAGGTCAGGAGTTTGAGACCAGCCTGGGCAACATGGTGAAACCTGTCTCTACTGGAAATACAAAAAAAATTAGCCTAGTGTGGTGGCACATGCCTGTAATCCCAGCTACCAGGGAGGCTGAGGCGGGAGAGGTGCTTGAAACCAGGAAGCAGAGGTTGCAGTGAGAAGATATCGCGCCATTGCACTCCAGCCTGGGCTACAGAGCGAGACTCCGTCTGGGAGCGCGGGGTTGGGGGCAGGGGCGGAGGCGGGGAGGCAGGGAGAAGAAGCCCATCAGGATCCCCTGAGAGTCACACTGTAAACACCCAAGTCCATCTGCCCTTCATTTCCCTTTAGGACAGTGTTGCTAGCAGGTCTGGGATTGGAACCCCAATTTAGCTGGGGGCTCTCAAAACACACTCATAGTGATTCTGGTTTTTTTGATAAAACTCTCACTAATAAAACTTTCCAGAATGTTGATAATCCAGCATCAGGTACCTGTCTTTATTTTTTTAAGTTTAGAAAATTAATAGATATTGTTACAGCTAGGATAGGGCCATGTACAGAACTGCTATTTCAAATCTGACATTCTGCGTAACTTACTTTCAACCAATACATTCCAGTTTTGAAAGACAGCCATATAATTACCATATGAAGGTATCCTGCTTATACATCTTAATAACCAGTTGAGAGGGTCTTTCAGTGAACTGGCCTATAGTTGAAGTGTTTATCGCATATTCAATTTCAGTATTTCTATACTCACTGAAACAAAGTTATGAGCATTTAACATTAGCTTATTTAACTCTAAGGTGTAGTTTTGGCATTTCCCTCCAAATTCTCCAAAAGAAGACCTGTAGATGCTAACTTGTCTTAAAATCAAATAGCAAATGGATCAAAGAACTTTTGCTTTATATCCATCTATCGATCTTCAGCTCACATTGATGACAAGGAAGGGGAAAATTTGGCTCCTTGTCTAATTTACAGCCTATTAAGCCAAAGGAAGAATAACTGTTTCATGGTTTGGAATAGGGCACCTTCAGAGATTACTCTCAAGTTAAAGGCCTCGTGAAATCCATAAAGGGTAACTGGAAACTTCATAGATAGTTCTTTACAACATTATGGTATAGAATTTTATGGTTATTTACCCAGACAGGTACACTTGGCAATTTTTATGTACCAACTAACATAATTTCCACATAAATCTCATAAGTTTTCACTAAACAAAGCAAATTATGACTATGAAAAGAAAAAGGTCACACACACACACACACACACACAAGGCCATTGCAGTAACAATAGCAAAAATATAAAAAATGAGAAAGGAATATTTGAGGCAGCTCAAATGATAGTAGAATAATGATAAAACAGTGCCTGATATATATGTATGTATTTAATCATATATATACTTAATATATAATATATACTTAATCAGGTACTGTTCTATCATTATTCTATTATATCTGAGTCTATTATCATTTAGTCTAAGCACTAAACACTAATGATTAACACATTTAGTCTTTAAAACAATGCCACAACACTACACATTTAATTTAATCCCTCTCAAAATCTAGTTGACTTTTCACAAAAATCACAAGCTGATCCTAAAATTCATATGAAAATGAAAGGGACACAGACTAGCCAAAACAATGTTGACTGAAAAATAATAAAGTTGGAGGACTTATACTTCTCACCTTCAAAACTTACTGCAAAGTTATAGTAATCAAGAGAGTGTAGCACTGGTATAAGGATAGACAAATAGATCAAAGGAAGACAAGTGGGAGTCTAGAAATAAACTCTTACATTTAGGGTCAATTGTGACAAGGGTGGCAGGACAAATAAATGGGAAAAAGAATAGTCCTTTCAACACAGAAACTTTAATAGAAAAATTAACCTAAATGGATCATAGACCTAAATATAAGAGCTAAAACTATGAAACTCTTAGAAGAAAATATGGGAGTAAGTCTTCATAACTCTGGATTAGGTAATGATTTCTTAGACCCCCCCCCCCAAAAAAAAAACAAATAAATTAAAAAATTTTGTGCTTCAATAGACACCATGAAAAAAAGGAAAATACAACCCCTAGGCTGGGTGAAAATACCTGCAAATCATATATGTGATAAGGAACTTGTATCCAGACTACATAAAGCACTCTTTAGCTCAATAAAAAGACAAATAAGCAAACTTTAAAAATGAGCAAAGGCTTTGAAGAGATATCTTCTCAAAGACTACATATAAATGGCACATGAAAAGAAGACAAAACAGCATTAGTTCTTAGAAAAGCATGAGTCAAAACCGCAATGAGATATCACTACACCCACAAGGATGGGTATAAAGAGATGGACAGTAACAAGTGTTGTTGAGGATGTAGAAAGTTGCAACCCTCCTATATTGCTGGTGGGAATGTAAACAGAGCAGCCACATTGGAAAACAGTTTGGCAATTCTCTAAAAATTTAAACATAGATTTAACGCATGACCCAATAATTCCACTTCTGGGTCTAGACACAAAAGAAATGAAAACATATATTCACTCAAAGACTTGTACATGAATGCTCATAGCAGCATTATTGATAATAGCCCTAAATTATAAACAAACCAAATGTCCATCCACTGAATGTGTAAACAAAATGTGGCATGTATGTACAATTCAATGTTATTCTCCATAGAAAGGAATGAAGTGCTTATAATGCAACAATATGGGTAAACCTTGAAGACATTATGTTAAAGTAACAAAATCAGATGCAAAAGCCAAATATTTTATGATTCTGTTCATATGAAATGTCCAGAATAGATAAATCCATATAGACATAATGTATAGGCGCTTTTGCCAGCAGCTGGTGAGAGGAGGATTGAGGAATGACTGCCAGTGGATATGGGTTTCTTGGGAGGAAGGGTGAAAGTGTTCTGGATTTAAATAGTAATGGTAGCACAACTTTGTGCATATTCTAAAAAAACACTGAACTGTAATCTTTAAAAGAATAGATTTTATGATACATGAATTACATTTCAATAAAGCTGTTATTGAAAATCCCAACAAGGTAAGAATGTTATATTTTCTCTTACAAATAATTTTTCAGGCCTAGCTCTACAACACTTGTTTGTTTGCATTGTAGTTACTTACTAGTAAGTATCATGCATATTCAAACAATAATACCCTCCTGAAACCAAATGGAAATTGCCTATAGAATACATTTTATCTATAGGCCATAGAATACATTTCTATCAAAAATTAGAAAAGAATATTTGAGAGAACTCAAATGATAATAGAATAATGATAAAACAGGGACTGATGTAGATAAATATATTCAAACATATATACCTTTAATTACCTATATATTTAATCATATATTATATATATTTAATCAGGTACTGTTCTATCATTATTCTATTATCATCTGAGTCTATTATCATTTAGTCTAATCACTAAACAGTAACAATTAACACATTTAATCTTTAAAACAATGCCACAACACTACACATTCAACTTATTCCTTCTCAAAATCTAGCTACCTTTTTGCAAAAATCACAAGCTGATCTTAAAAACTCATATGGAAATGAAAGGGACACAGAATAGCCAAAACAATCTTGACTAAAAAATAATTCTCACAAATAAAGTAATTCATTATTTATAAAAATGTTTGTTATTTGACAAAGTTCCAACAGCCAATCTACTGTGCACATGTGCTTACAGATCAGGAGTGAGTAGCTGAAAATCATTGAGAAACAGCAGGGCAGGTTGGTGATCCAGGCACCGCCAAGCGATCCTGGATCAGAACTGGAGCATGTATATAATCCAGTGGGTCCCATGCTGGGGATCATCAATATTCCCTGTGAAGTTTACAAATACCAACTCGAGGGACTCTCTGGATAAGCTGAAGCAGAATGTCTTCAGGCAGGTCTTGGACAAACGGGAGCTTAAATATTCCACTAGGAATCAACAGAAGAGCAACCAGGTCTGAAAACTATTTTTCTCCATCCTCATCCTTCACTTTGAGACATGTCTAGAAGGCACTGTTCCAGAATCTTGAGACTCTGTAAATCCCTTGAGCACCCCATTCCAGTGTAGAAAACCCATTGGTCAAGAAAAGAGCCCATTTATCTATTAATAATTTGATCCTGTGGCAGTTTAGAGCAATTTCTCCTTACTGATGGCTATCAGCAAAGCTTGGCACATAGCTTGCAGATTTCTCCTTCTGTTGAAAACTGTTATAAATGTCCTTAATATGCTTTCCCCACTACATATGATTTTGTTCCCTCACAAATTCTAAATTTCCCTGAAAATTAGGAGTAGCCCCCAAAATATTATAATTTTACTCACTCAAAACAGATGCACTGAGATGTTATATAAATGTTTGGATTAAATAAACTCACTTCAAGAATTTTTGGAAAGATTTATCATTTGATTTCAAAAATTTTTCTGCTTGTCTTCTTAAGTTGGTTGCATGACTCAGTTTTTCTAAGGGAGTCATGCTTTTTCTTTTCTTTAAATGCTTTCCTAGATCCTTTCTGCCAGGACTCCAGCTAAGGAACAAGAAAAATAAATGTAAATTGCTTGAAATTCTGTGAAGCTGTATATTGAAAGAATCTTTCAAATAAGTCTCTTCTGAGACTGAAAACACTTGTGATGCGATGAAGCAGAACCAATGTCATTGAGCAGACTAGGAAGTACACCCAAAGAGGCCAATGCCTTCCCTAAGATCAGTCACCAAGACAGGAAAACGGGTTTTCCTAACTTAGTGGTTCTCAAACTTGGCTGCTTTAAAAACTCCCCAGTGCCCAGACCATACACCAATTTAAGTATTGTAAATCTGAATTCTGATATGACAAAAGTATGTGTACCTTTTAACACTCTCCCTAATGATTCCAACATGTAGCCAGGGCTAAGAAGCACTGCCCTACCTCTTAGTCCAGAAACTCCTCACTGCCAATGAATGATTCCTAAGTCTCACTCTACAGCTACTAGAAGAGTAGACCACACTCATAAAGACATATCTTTTCCTAAGACAGTGCTTAGTTAGGAAGATGGCTCCTTTCCCACCATAGGCACCTGATTCAATGGGCTCACCAGCACCAGTCGCAGCATGATTCATTGCCCTTATCATGAAAATGATATGCCAACCTCAGTGAAGCAGATAATCCATCCCTTTTCTCTGTAGATTTATGTGATATACGAAAGGTTATTACATTTATATATGCAAATTGAAGTTTCTACTCCTAAACAACGTCTCCATAGAGAAAAAGATTTGGTTTTACGTTAAAAATATGGCTTGTTTAATAAAATGCTTTATTAAGTTTTCTGACATTGGCCTATTACTTGCAAATTGGGTTCACTTTCTAGGTAACTGCTGCTTTGAGGAAGTCATGCCAAAGTTCCACTGCTTTGCTTTGTTATCAGAGAAAGGACAAGCTAATCAAAATATCTGCCTACAAGTTCTGCCTCTCTGAGATGTGGAGAAGCTGAATTAGATAGCATCTATGGGTTCGTAGGCAAATATCTATGAAAATAAGATGTGTCATTTTATTAAAAATTTCTCAAATATAATTCTAGATAACTCACAGAGCCATGTGATTCCAAGGAAAAGCCAAGATCTCTTTAGAAAACGAATGTTGGCTATTCATTGTTTTAGCAGATATTTTACAAGAAGCATTTTATGAGTTGAATAAATGCTGGAAAATGGATATTATATCTACAGAGTATGGAGTTAGTCCAAAGAAGGTGCGTGTTTGTTTCACCAGGCTCTTTCTACCCTACATAGATGCCTATGGAAATAAAAATCTCTGACTTGGAACTTTCCTTCTGCGATGTGCATGATTTGAAACTGAACAGAAAATAAGGAAGGCAATTACATATGATTCTTAACTCTTATGTGATTGGGGAAAATATTTCTTCATCCGCTAACTTATTTGGAATGAATTCTACCTCAGAAAATCTAGGGTTCTAAATCTGACAGAGGAGTTCAAAGGAGAGAGGAAAAACTCATAAAGGGATGTGTGGTGGGGTGGGCAGAAATAATCAGGAGGGCTTCATGGAGGAGGTGAGATGAGAGCTGGAGTTTGATAGTGAAAGGAGTGAGGGAGAGCTGGAATGAGGAGAGTGGTGGTCCTGGAGGTAGAATATGCACGAATGTCATTGGTTACAGGAGATTTGGTTTAGATGGAAGCAGAAGCTTCTGGGGCCTTGGCAGATGAGGTGGGATCCGAAGGGTCATTGTTGTCTATGGTATAATGGAAAGAGGCAGGCATTGGAATCCACAGCCCTGAGTTGAGAAGCTCAATTTTAGCCATTTACCAACTACAGGAAAAAGTACTTAACCCTTGATTCTTAGGATGTTTATCTGCAGTCGTGCGTATGTAACATACCTGGTTCCCTGCCTTGAAGAGGAATTCACATGAATTCCTCTCCACTCTTGACATGCCAAGAAATAGGGAACCACAAAACCCTTTTGACAAGTACCCAATCTAACAAAAACACAGAACAACTAATCAATTATTATAGGCTACTTATTAATCTAACTGAAGTTACCAACTTCATCAGAGCAAAGGTAGTATAGAAATCCCAAAGGAAAGGCATGGCTGAGTTTTTAAAATCTGGTTTTACTTCTACTTCACAAAGCATTAGATTATGCACTAGATGATTTCAGCCACTTCATCCCCTACTGGAGCTCTGACTAAAAATACAATATGTCAACATTGACTAATTACAGCTTTAATGAGTCTACTGTTTACCTCTTGGAAGTAACCTAATTGTTTGACCACGTTTCAAACTCACCTAGTGTTTCCCAATATAAAACATTTATAATTTTCTCTTTGTCGAATTTCACTCTCCAGCTGTTACTGGTGAGAAAAGTCATCATTAGCACAAAGACATTTACAGCTATGACCACCTTTCCCACTGTTGGGTGCTCTTTAAAGTTTAATCAGAACAGAACAGAAGGCAGATTCTTGGTGCCTCACTCAGAGCCTGCTAAGGATATGACAACGGAGAGTGTCATTCCCAATTCTACCATATTCTTTAGCTTTCAAATTGGTGATTTTTTTTTGGATTAATTGCAATTTTTGGTTGACAAAAGTCATGAAATATTTGAAAGTGTGGATGGTTTAATGAAATTACACTTATAAAAAGGTTGCTACTTAGAATTTTGCATTATGCTTTTGCTAAACTTTTCATTAAGTTGGGACAGGGATCTTCATATGGAAACATATTCTGTTGACTACTGATATTCACAGTGACTGTTCTTGCTGAAAACGAATCACAAATTCAGTAACAAAAGAAAATAAACATCAAGAATTGTAGTTCTTACAAACTAAGATTTGTTATAAGACAGTTGTTATGACATAGGTTTGCCTGTATTTTCCAGACTTGATCTAAAAGGAAAGTTTGTGGCACTCGGAAAGGACACAGACTGGGGTGTGTTACATCTCATCTCTGCAAAGTCACCGGAAAGGACACAGACTGGGGTGTGTTACATCTCATCTCTGCAAAGTCACCGCCCTGGAGCCTACTCCTGGCCAGGAAAAAATATGACAATTTCCATTAAAAAGTGATATGTTAATTTCTCATATATTTGAACAAAAGGGAACATATAACTTACTACATTCAGTCAAACACTAAAAGGTAAATGTTAACATGTTAGTGGAATAAAGATCACAAAAAGTTATCATTCACAAAGAATAGATTTGCTGTATCTGACACTTCCAGTTTATTGATGATCCAGTCTCAAAGAAATTCTTGGGGATCATTCTGCCCCTCCAGTGTTGAAGAATGCTCTTCCTAACTCGTTTCTGTTAATTTTTAAAAAGGCAAATCCAAATCCAAATTTTATTTTATAAGTTTCTAATAACCTAAACTGCAAGCAGTGGAGCGGAGAGAAGGGGATTTTTAACAGCTAAACTCAAGAGTTTTCCTGCTGGAACCTGAGCCCATTTTGGTAGGTATTATTCTTACAACAAAAGGCATAATTATGAAAACTAAAGGTTTACATGTTAAAGTTCAAGTATATAAATTCTCATGCATGGAATAACAAAATAGAAATGCTTCACATTTGCTCTATCTATGAATACATTGAGTTGAGTATATCACTGTATGTAACTATGAGAGGGTTTATATTTTAGAAGAATGTTAGCACTGTCCTTTTCTGATAATATTACTCAGTAGTTAATCAACTAGTTCATATTTACACGACGACGAATACAGGCTAATATAAAGGTCCATTATCTTTCTCCTAATCAAGCAAAGGTTGGGACTATGATGTTGTAAACTTTAAAATCTTCCAACATCATCTGAAAGAGCTGATTTTCCCTGGGATTTAAAATCGAAACTAGTTTTATAAATCTAACTAAGGGGGCCGGGCGCGGTGGCTCACGCCTGTAATCCCAGCAGCTTGGGGGGCCGAGGCGGGCGGATCACGAGGTCAGGAGATCGAGACCACCCTGGCGAACACTGTGAAACCCCGTTTCTACTAAAAATACAAAAAAATTAGCCGGGCGTGCAGTCGCCTGTAGTTACAGCTACGGGAGGCTGAGGCAGGAGAATGGCATGAACCCAGGGGGCGGAGTTTGCAGTGAGCGGAGATCGCGCCACTTCACTCCAACCTGGGCAACAGAGTGAGACTCCGTCTAAAAATAAATAAATAAATAAATAAACAAATAAATAATTAAAAAGTAAATCTAACTAAGGGGAAGATGATCGTGTTGAATATCCTTTATCTCATGGTATATAGGTTTATATTTTCTTAAGCAATCTAATTAAATAGGATAAAATAGGAGGAAGGAGTATAAGGATGCAAGCTACATTTTTTTCCTGAAGCATAACAGCACTGAGTGGGCTCTATCATGTTTATGGATTATAGAAGATAAGCAGGGTCATAATGAGTGCATGTGCACTTGCATCTGCATGCCTGCCCACATGCGCATACATGAATGCACATGCATGAACACATGAGCATACACAACATACACAGGCACGTCAAGCATGCGCCCATCATTAAGCTGGTGCATGCACATCTTCTATTTAGATGCCAGTCTTCTATTTAACCTGATCGTGCCAGAAGATAGTCTATTTCGAATGTTTATGGAGTAAACCAGAAATATATATAATTTGCAATACAAATTTTATAAATTATACAAATTGAAATTTTTTAATATTCATAATTCAAAGTAGGAGAGTGAGATGCTCTTTTTTATTGATAATTCGAAAGTTATCCAACATGCAAAAGCTACTCTACCTCTAAAGGGTGTGGTGGGTACGACGGAAATGATTCGTAAGTCTCTTTACCTGGAAGTAAGGTGGAATTATTTCCTGGATGGGCAGAAGAGAACAGAGGAGAGAGTGTTTTGTAAAAGGTGTGAGTGGGTAGGTAAGACAGCACATATCATCAGACTTGTTAAATGAACACTGACAGAGTACCCAGGTGGAGACCTTATGAGGTTGGGCATTAAATGTGGAACAGGGCGCTTCAAAAGGAAAGATCAAAAAGTTTCCTGGGGACTCTATATTGTTAACGGTCTCTCTGGTTCCTGACTTTGATAAAAATGAATACAGCAAATACATTTATGAAACCTTTGCATGAACAACACTAAACCTAGGAGAGAGAAGAAAATGAAATTCTTCCTTCATTTATGGAAATATATGTACAGTAGTTTAAAAACATTTGAAAAGCAACAATTATGATGTCCTAGGTAAGAAATTAAAGAAAGAGTGTGGGTTTTATCATTGGAATTAGAGTTCACAATATGCTTGTAGCACAGCTTCTTTTACGAAACAAAGATATTAATCTTCCCCAAGATTAACTCATTAACTCACCCAGCAAACCTTTATCAGGTGCTAATATGCATTGGGCATAGAGTTTATTGTGAAGATTACATGAAGCATCCTAAAAGGCTCCACTGCTCCCTCTCCAGCAAGACCACTGTAACAGCTGAAATATACCTGATGTAAATGACGAGTTGATGGGTGCAGCACACCAACATGGCACAAGTATACATATGTAACAAACCTGCACGTTGTGCACATGTACCCTACAACTTAAATTATAATAATAATAAATAAATTAAAAAAAAAAAAGAAATGGCCACATGCCCTGGTCTGCTCAGCACAGGCCCAGTTGACATTCCCTGTTGTTAGTGGCACCCACCTTCACCCTCTGAAAGGCCCTGCTTTGGATAAACTGCAAGGTCACTGCAACTAATAAGAGCCTCCTAACTTGTCTCCATGCCCCTAGTTTTGCCCTTCCCCCATCCATTCTCCACATAACAAGCAGAGATATCTTTTAAAAATATAAGTCAGACCATATTACTGTTCTTCTTAATATTTTCCAGTGGCTTCCCATCAAACTGAAAATAGAACCTAAAGCTACTTGTCTGGCTTATGAAATGCTGCATGATCTGGCTCTGGCTACTTCTCTACTAATACTCTTTGCTCTCTTTCCTATATTTCTTGAAGGAGCCAAATTTCATCCGGCCCCAAGGCCTTTGCACTTGCTGTTCTCTCTACCTGAATTTTTCCTTCTCCTCAACTTTCATAAGCTGACTCCTAATTATCATTCAGTTCTCAGCTGAAATTTTTCTTCCTCAGAGAGATCTTGCAGAACCCTGTATCTAAAGAAGGCTTCCATTCATTTTCTGTGGCTTCCCATATTTTAATTCTTTTTATAGCCTTTCTCCCCAGCTGATGTCTGTCTTCTTGTTCATTAACACTTGCTTTTCCCTCTAGGGTGCAAGCTCTAGGAAGGCAGAAGCTTTGCACGTCTTGTTTACTTTAGGGTCTAGCTCAGTATAAGTGTTCAACAAATGTTTGCTGGAAACACTAATATATACCCTGTTGGATCTAATTCAGTGTGGTCGTATAATAAAGACTACTGGTATTGGAGAACTTCAGGGTGTACATATAAGAAAACTGAACACTGCACTTTATATAAGAAAAAGTATCTCTACTCAAAGGTACCTTATATGTTGAATCCAAAGAAGAACCCAGTCCAAATCTCACAAATATAAAAGCTATAGAATTAAGGGACCCTGATGACTGAGTATATACTTTTCAATAGTACACTGAACCCTGTCAATAGCTGCATTTAAGACAGCAAATTACTGAATACCTACTTTTGCTTCTGTGGTTTTCAGAAACATGCTCGGTAAAAATATGTGTAGGGGATTTTAATGAGATACTGGAACGGGTCTTATTTAGGTGCTGAAGGGTAAGACTCTTGAAGAGGAATTCCATTCAAGAGAATCATTGGCTCAAATGCCTACTTCTACCTTGTATCTAAGGCTGCTAATGGAGCAACAGAACACCTTGGACATCACCCTTTGATGATAGATATTATATAATACAAATAATTTGTACTTTAAATGAAGGCAAGAATCATGTTAAATCAGGGGTCCCCAACCCTCATGCTATGGACCCTTACTGGTCAGTGGCCTGTTAGGAACTGGGCTGCACAGCAGGAGGTGAACAGCCAGAGAGCAAGCAAAGCTTCGTCTGTATTAATAGCTACTCCCCATGGCTCACATTACCACCCAAGCTCCGCCTCCTGTCATATCAACAGCAGCATTAGATTCTCACAGGAGCATGAATTCTATTGTGAACTGTGCATGCAAGGGATCTGGGTTGCATGCTTCTTATGAGAATCTAATGCCTGATGATCTGTCACTATCTCCCACCACCCCCAGATGGGACAGTCTAGTTGCAGGAAAACACCTCAGGGCTCCCACCAATTCTACATTATAGTGAGTTGTATAATTATTTCATTATATATTACAATGTAATAATAATAGAAATAAGGTGCATTTGAATCATCCCGAAACCATCCCCCCTACCCCAGTCTGTGAAAAAATAGTCATGAAACCAGTCCCTGCTGTCAAAAGGTTGGGGACTGTTGTTTTAAATGGATAAATATGGCTAGCGTTTCAGGAAAATTCAAGAGAACATTGTCATTAAAGGATATAAATAACTCACATTATATGTAAACTAAAGGATGAAGCTTGTATGGTACCATTATTTTTATTTTGGACTTGATTCTTCAGCAGCTTATAAATTAATTGTTCTGTAAGGGACTGGACTCTGAAAGCAGGTCTGCTTGTAGACAAATTTCAGCTATGTTGAGTTCTCAGAACCTGTATTATAGAGATCTAAATGGTGGGCTAGGAAATTTCACACTTAATCATTTTTTTTATCTTTACATATTTTTTAAGTAAAGGTTATGTTTAATCTCACTACTCCCACAACCACCTAAACTAAGCCTTTCATTGATCTGCCGAGTAGCTAGTAAAGAGGCACAACATATTTGTTAAATGGTTAATAGAAAAGACACAAAGAAAAAATTGGAATGGGACATATTTCTACCAAGGAAAATCCTAAATGGGAAAGTGGAGAACCAGAAGCTTACTAGAATAAAGTCAATAGGCACATGGAGAGACACTTAAGAATGAAAAAGTGTGTATGTGGGTGGGTGGGAGGATCCGAAGTCAAGCGCCTGTCTTCCCTTTCTGACAATTTTGTTCCTGGCTGACTCTAAAGATATTGCAAAAATTTCTAAATGTCTGTATTTTAACTGGTCTCAGCCCACGTTTGTTGAACTCAGGATTCTAAAGACTAATGTAAATAATTAACCTGGGAGAAACCTCTCTGCCCCTTACTGGTGGCATTTCATTGAATGTACAATATTCTGCACTTTCACTAATCCCCAAAACTAAAGCTACATGTTGAAACAAGATGCAGTAAATGGTGGGGAGTAAAGGAGGAATATCAAATTGTTCATCTAGAAGTTATAAATACATATTGGCATTACTGGATTCTAGATGTAAAAGAAGCCACAGGCAAAAAGCTACACAAAAAATACAAATGAAAGAGGGTGGAAGAAAGAGGATAATGTGAGGTGAAAAAACATTAGATGTGAAATTATGAAAGGTCTAGGCTGGAAAAAAGGGAATTTTATAAACTAACAAAAGCTATATATCATTCTGCGCTTATAACAGGTAGTCCATCCAAAAGTAGATGAAGGGAATTACTAACAGTAACACCCATAAAAAAAACCCACTGTATATCAATCATGTATGATTGTGATACTTCCAAAAAAGACAGAATCAAGTAATTTCATGCCAATTAACAGGATTAGCAAAACATCAAGTAGTTAACCTAGTTTCCATTTCTCTTCTTTCACAGTACTTAGAGAAAACTATACTTAAAATTTCATTGTTGCTGTCACAGCATTATCTTTTGAATTCTGGGCCAAGACCCAAGTCAAAACTACTTGAATCAATCAAATTGTGGTTTCATGATTTTATATATACATACACACACATACACATATATATACACACACACACACACAGAGAGAGAGAGAGAGAGAGAGAGCACAAGTCCACAACTTGCCCTAGACTGCCAGGAATCAAGTTCTCTCTGAAATTCAGACTTTATAAAGTTCTTTCTCATCTACTTATTGCTGAATGTTAAGATTACAAGCTCAGTTGCTCTTCTAAAGATGCTTCTAGATGAATTGAGATTGCCACAATTAAAAGAATTTAAGATCCCATTGCAGTTCTATGGTCTCTGACTCATAATTGTGCCCTCACTGACACATTGCCAAGTTACTCAGAACACAGCATATCCTCAGTTTTCAAAAAGAACATCAAGACAGTTCATTCAACCTTTATTGAACATCAACTATATGCAAGAGACTTTCAAAATTGCTTTAAAGATGGAGGCAGACGAAAACACCTAAGCCAGGAATAGAGTTCAGTCCTACTCTCCTCCCTGAACCTATGCCTCAAATTTACTGGAAGATAATATTATCAGGAAATGACCTTGAAACAGATACTCATGTTGTGTTCTCCGCTGCAGAAACTAGAATGGTTTTGTGGTCTGTCTCTACATCCTGAATTTCAAAACACACATTCCTAAAGGAAGAGAAACAAGATAGTTGGCTTGTGCAGGAACAAGATATTTGCCCCTAGTGTTTTAAGTCAATTCTTTCATTTTAGTGGCATGTCAAGGCATGGATACGATATACACACAACTTGAAGGCAACAATAAGGTTCATTAGCAAAAGACACTACTTCTTTTCCCCTGAAATCACAGCTTATAATTATATCCTTTCAACTTTTTTTTTTTTTTTAATAAGCCCTTCATGCTCAGGTGATCCAAGGCATGTGAACCAACAAACACAAAATCCAGAACTACCTTGTAAAGGCTTTAATAGAGATCAAAGAAACTTGAGCCTGAAGAAATTTGACCTGTTTGGTTTCTCTTGACTGGTTCTCTCAAGAAGGCATTTTGGCTGAGATAAGCATCTGCTGAGAAACGGAAACAGCTGTTCTGAATCATTTTCCAAATTAAAAATAGGAGTTTCTGAACAGTGTGAAGAAAGGTGGAATCTCAAAATTATGCCATATTGAGAAGTATCCTTACTGAGAATTTTGGGTTAAACATGTGGTTTGAATCCTAGTTCCTCACAGTATTAGCTATGTGGCTTGAACAATTTCTTTAACCTGGGCCTCAGATCCCTCTTGTATAAGTAGGGATTTGTAGGGTCATAGGGTATATATGAAGCACCTGGCGTACCACTTAGCCAGTGGCGAGATCTTGAGTAGGTGGAAATGATCTCTTGGTACTAAGTACTGTCTGCAACCATTTCTTCGCAACCTTTGCATTTCTTTGTTACAAGTGTTGCAACTGCAAACACTCACTAATAACATTTCTCATTTTGTGCATTAAACCTAAATAATAACTGAAATGAAGAACTCTGTTGTTAGTAAACCTGTGTTTATCTGAAACACAGAATGCTCAAATACAATGAACAAAAAAGTAGCATAAAATACAAAGTGTGCTCTAAAGGGTTTACAATTTAAAAACTGATTTTTGTGTGATCACCAAAATATTAAGTAAAAACAGGTGGAAAGAATTGAACGGTACGCTTAAAATGGGTGCTTTTTTGTGTAAATTATTCCTCAAATAAACACAATCACAGAAAAAAATACTGTTGCCCAAGAACGATCCTTGGGATTCTGATGAAATTGGTCTGGAGTGTGTAGCTTGGGCATAGGGAGTTGTAAAAGCGTTTTAGGCGATTCTAATGCAGAAAAAAAGAAAAAAAAAAAGCAGACAAACAGGATGCAGAATAGGGTGGATAATAATTTACTGATGCCATGTTTAGCCAATAAAATTCAGGACATCCAGTTTAATTTGAATTTCAGATGAAACACCAATTTATTTTTTAGTGTAAATATGTCCCAAATACTGCTCACTTAACTGATGTCCCGTATTTCATTTGGCAACCCTAAATAGTACGCTAATTCTTGTGCCAAGAAGGGGGAAAAGAATTATATATATGCCTAATTGTTTTTATATGCGTAAGATAGATTTTGCAGGTTTGCTTCTGGGTAGACAAACTACCACAGGAGACAAGGAGGAAAATGACGTTTTTTACGGTATACTTTGGTGCTTTTTGAATTTTGAATCACATAAACATATTACATATTTTTAAAACAAACACTATTATAAAGTTGAAAGATAAACAATTTCTAACAGGATCTAAAAATCAATATAGGGAGACAAAATGAATAATACATGTGATGCACCTAGCAAACAAAACCAATAGAAGTTTGCCTAAATATTTGGTTCTATTACACTCTGATTTTCTCAGTGTAGTCAGATATCTATCGAATATTAACAAATACTTTTTCAGTTGCCAGACTATAACTCAAATTAATATTAGCAACCTCCTGTTGCATTGCACTTCCATATATTAGTTCATTGAATCTTCAAAATAATCTTCAGAGGTTTTGCAAATTAAAAGGCTTAAACTCAGAAAGGGTAAATAATTTGCCCAAGACCACACAGCTAATGAGTGCAGCCTGAGGTTTGAAGGTCTGTAAAAATCCACAGCCCTTTGCTTTTAAATACAACACAACACAACACTCTCTTTAGGAATATGTATTCCTAAGGAGTCAGAAAATTCGTCTTTAGGCATAAATATCAATGCAAACAGGAAAAGCACTGAATAAGTCCCTTCATCAGTCACTGAGCTATGAAACGTGACACACTGGCAAAAAAAAAAAAAAAAAAAAAATGTATTCTGAGGCCAGGCATTGTAGCTCACGCCTGTAATCCCAACACTTTGGGAGCCTAGGATGGGTGGATCACTGGAGGCAGGAGTTTGAGACCAGCCTGACCAACATGGCGAAACGCCGTCTGTACTGAACATACAAAACATAACCAGGCATGGTGGCACACGCCTGCAGTCCCAGCAACTTGGGAGGCTAAGAAAATCGCTTGAACCAGGGAGGCAGAGGTTGCAGTGAGCTGAGATCGCACCATTGCACTCCAGCCTGGGTGACAGAGTGAGACTCTGTCTCAAGGAAAAAAAAAAAAATTATATATATATATATATATATAAAATACATACATATATAAATGTATATAAAATATATAAATATATATTATATATAGTTTGTTTGCTTTTAAATAAATATATAGTATACTTCACTTTGTGTAATACTTGTGTTCCAGGAAAGTTGTTTGTAAATTACATATATGCAAATATAATTATATTTAGAATAAAATTGGGAGTCTGCTTCTTAGACAAACCCTGTTAAGTGTTTTTTAGACAGGAAGATATTTTTATAATGTGCCAGAGCACACTTTGCTTATTTTTGGACAGGGTATAACATTAGATGATCTAGGAGTTGGCTAATTGCCCTTCACATGTTAATACAAAACATGGTTTTGTATTAAGTGGTTTATGTGTGAAGAGGAATTTTGCCAAATTTCAAAGGATTTAACTAGTTAGATTAAGTTTCTAACTCGAGCCTACCTTTAGCTAATTATTTCTTTTAAAGGTATGAGTAAATATTTACCAGAGAACAGCTTAACGCCTCTTAAGTGATGAAAGCAGTATTATTTTCACAGCTTATTGGAGACAAGAGTATGTCAGGGGTCTAATCAGTTCCTTTTGTAAATGGTTTCAAAAACTTTTTTCTAAAGTCTATCTTGTCATATAATTTATATATATTCCCTAGTGATTTACTTTCTTTTTGTTTGTTTTGAGACGGAGTCTGGCTCTGTCGCCCAGGCTGGAGTGCAAGTGGCACTATCTCAGCTCACTGCAACCTCCACCTCCTGGGTTCAAGAGATTTTCTCCCGCCGCAGCCTTCTGAGTAGCTGGAATTACAGGCACATGCCACCACACCCGGCTAATTTTTGTATTTTTTAGTAGACACAGGGGTTTCAGGAAGTTGGGCAGTCCGGTCTTGAGCTCCTGACCTCAAGTGATCCGCGCTTCCTCGGCCTCCCAAAGCGCTGGGATTACAGGCATGAGCCACCGCTCCCGGCCGATTTACCTTCTTTAGAGTGCAGGTGCTGGTGCGGAGTGAGAGGAAAGAAGATCTAGAAATGGCAATAGAAAGCTAATCTTTCAAGAGCCGTTAAAGTTAATAATTTTTTTTTTTTTTTTTTTTTTTTTTTTTGAGGCGGAGTCTTGCTCTGTCGCCCAGGCTGGAGTGCAGTGGCACTATCTCGGCTCACTGCAAGCTCCGCCTCCTGGGTTCACGCCATTCTCCTGCCTCAGCCTCCCGAGTAGCTGGGACTACAGGCGCCTGCCACCACGCCCGGCTAATTTTTTTGTATTTTTAGTAGAGATGGGGTTTCACCGTGTTAGCCAGGATGGTCTCGATCTCCTGACCTCGTGATCCACCCGTCTCGGCCTCCCAAAGTGCTGGGATTACAGGCTTGAGCCACCGCGCCCGGCAAAGTTAATAATTTTTAAAACAGTTGACTAAAAGCTAGCATCCCGTTGGAAAGAGATTCACAGCCTCCCTGGATAGTTGGCAGGATCTGTAACCAACGTCGGGGTGGGAGTGGTGACTAGGTGAAACAGCCCTTCACAGATCTCTCTAGCCTGAGTGTACCAAGGCTGGGCACATGGAGATTCAGGCAGGCCCTGAATTCCCCATGCATTTTCTCCCATTACATTGACATTTCTGAGCTGGCAGCATTACAATGCCAAATCCATGCTTTAAAAAAATCAGCTCAGGACTCAATCTCTAAAATGAAATCCCAGACGTGCTGCTGACCTGGCGATGGCTCCATTTGTCTTTGTATTGCAGTGTTTGAGCCATTATCTGAATATTCTATTTCTTATTTATTTCTAATCAGAGTGATAATATTTTTGAAAGAACAAAATGAAAGAATATGTATAACATGATAGATCTATTTCACCAAAGATTATGTCTCAAAGCAACAAATAATTAAAGAGTTTACATTACTTTTAGCTCCCTGGGAACAGACATCCCTCCTATCCCCTCTCTCCACCATACCATGAAATTTTTTAATGTTTTTATGTATTTAAGTCGGTAGATATTTTCCAGAATGCATTACATTCTGGTAAGGTACTGCCTACAGTTAATCTGCATTAAAACTATGTTAGTTTCAATAAATCAAATTGCATCTCCATTTAATTGTATTTGTTACATTTAATTGAATCAAATTTTTGTTTACTCTTCTAAATATTAAGAAATAGAGGAACTGAATGGTTTGTATCTTTTATAAACTATGATGGTTTTAAACTGAAGCTCTCATTTTTCTCCTTGCAGGTCAGCAGCCAATTCTTACCCAAATGGTTCTTTACCTATAGTCTGGGGAAATAGATGTATATCCATTTATGAATAAATTCCATGATTTTTCCTATTTAAATTTTAATGATATAAAGGACCAAGGCCTAACATAAAAACTCTATAGTGCAAAAATTTTTGATTATGCAGTTATGAGACAGCCATAAACATTATTTTCATAAATTCGTTCTTCCAGAATATGTATGCCTAAAGAGTCTGTTAAATCAAGTTTAGCCTAAACTTGCCTCCTTACATATTTAAGTTCAGCCTAAAGGTTTTTCTGTACATCATGAACTATACAAATGAAGGTGTAAACCGACCATAGCCCACACCCGTGCCAGTCACTGAGTTTGGCCAATCAAATGTAGCCAACTGTTCAAATCGTGTTCAAATAAGGCAAATGCAGAACTTGCAACCAATCCAGTTGTTTCTGTACCTCACTTCTGTTTTCTGAACATCACTTTCCTTTTGCTGTCCATAAATTTTCTTCCACCACGTGGCTGCGCTGGAGTGTCCCAATCTGCGTGATTCTGGGCCTAAGGGATTCATGAGTTGATCATTGCTCAATTAAACTCCTTTAAATTTAATTTGGCTGAAGTTTTTTTTCTTTATCTTTTTTTTAACAAGTCCCAAATGTGTTAACAACCATGTTTGGAAAATCAGGATAAATTAAGCTCAAAAATGTGGACATCAACAGCCAATCCAGAAAATATATGGGGAGGTTCAAATGAGTTGATAAGGTTTTACTCAGTCTCCTGTTTTTGTCTGAACATTTCTTTACTCACTATTTGAACCTGTATTTAGTATGTTTCTCCACATAATACCAGAAAATTTTAGCATCAGTAGTAAGACAAATTAACAAATTAAAATGAGCATAGATATTTAAAAGAGTCAAGGACTTGGAGAAGGGAGTTTCAGATACATCTAATGTCATAATTAACACAAGACTTCTAATTAACATCATATTCCTAATTGGGTAGCCTATTATGGGTTGGAGACTATTCTCATTTTTCTGGGCTGCCGTATGTTGACTCTTCAATTTGTAGGCAAATGCAGATGTCTTCTTTTTACAGTGGTTTTAGGGGTACCGACACAGCAGCTCACTCAAACATATCTCCCCTTCCAGTTTACCAGAGAGCTGGGTATTCCTATCATTAGGATAATTTCACAGGTGCAGTAGAAATGCATTTTATGTCAGAGCTCCAGAAACACGCAGAACTTCAGATCCCTGTAGGAATACGTTCACAGGGCAACGAAAATAGCATCAGTGCCTTGAGCTTCATTATTGTCCATTTAAAAAGCAGTCATGGCTGGGCATAGTGACTCACGCCTGTAATCCCAGTACTTTGGGAGGCTGAGGCAGGCGGATCACTTGAGATCAAGAGTTCAAGATCAGCCTGGCCAACATGGTGAAACCCTGTCTCTAGTAAAAATACAAAAATTAGCCATGCAAGGTAGCAGGCGCCTATAATCCCAACTGCTCAGGAGACTGACACAGGAGAATCGCTTGAACCCAGGAGGTAGAGGTTGCAGTGAGCTGAGATCACACCACTGCACTCCAGCCTGGATGACAGAGGGAGACTCTGTCTCAAAACAAACAAACAAACAAAAAAGTCATGTGAAGTCCATTTCTACTTTATTTATAAAACTACAATGGGAAACGTTGCCATTACGTGCTTTGTGGCATAAACTTACTCTTAGAATTTACTAATAGAAAAAAAAAAGCATCTCTCCCCAAAATCTGATATATTTGCTTTAGCCTGAAAAGAAAAGCTTAAGGTATTCATTGCCTTCTTTTTTGCCTCTATTGCCTGGAAGCTCAGAGTTCAGTTTTTTGCTCAAATATGGTAGGTATCAAAGGTTCTCTGGTTCAACTACTTTACCTCTCTCTACTCCTAGACTACATGGCTTGGTTCTTGCTTGTTTTTTATTCTTCTTTTACATACTTGATTGAATTTTTATCTCTATTCCTAAATGATTGCAAATTATTTCATGGGAGGAGATAGAGTTCATTCTTGTTATTCACAGGAGTTATACGTTCTATAAAGTTGCTACAAACACTGAATTAGTGAATACCAAGTCATTGCTATTAGAGGAAATGGGGTTAGGCTCCTGTGAGCCTCTGGCCACAGTATTTTCATCAACTGAGCAAAATAGAACATTGTTTTCTATGTGCTTTCGTTTAAAGATATCTTATATAATATATAGTTGATTCGTTAACACTGAACTCATGGTCAACAGCACTATAACTCATGCCTGAACAAAACTTATCTGTGTATCTTCTCCTTAAGGCACATACAGCCTGCTTGCCCTTAAGAACACTAGACAGTCCCTCAGCACTGCCCATGGGGGATATTTTAAACAGAGAAACTGCCACTTGAAAGGACAAAAATGTGAAAAATATGGCATTAAATAAATCATGAAAAGGACACTTGTTTACAATATGAGAGCTAAAACAAGAATGTACAGCACCAAGTTGTTTGACCTCAGTTGAGAATATGCAAGTTGTATGACTCAAATTTTTACTGCTCTGTATATGCCTGCAAATAACTACAAAAGCACCATGGTATTGATTCTGGGGTCACAAATAAATGTTATTAAGCAGGCAGATTTGCAAATACACGATTATTGAATCACAAGGATTGATGGTATGTTATCTCAAAATTAATATTATTATATTTTGGCCAATTAGCATATTTACAACAATAAGAAGAGCAGATTAACAAATAGAAAGGAGGGTTCTGTGGGAGTGGAACTGGTGAAAAGTACACTTAGATAACCTTGTAGAAATATGCAAAAGGCTAGAGCAAAGACAGAACGAGCATATTCCAGGGGGCAGCCAAGGGTTCTGACCAGCGACTCAGGGCCCTGGGAACAGACTAGGAAAAACAAGGTGAGGCTAAAAAGGAGACAGCATTAACCTATTTCACAATTTTCTTTTTTTTTTTTTTTTCTATTGCAATGACCCTTCTATTATATTCATTATTGCTTAGCTAGAAGTATCCGGAGGGACTTACTTTCTTCCTAAATAGATTTTATTTTATTTTATTTCATTTTATTATTTTTTTTTTTTGAGATGGAGTCTCACTTGTTGCCCAGGCTGGAGTGCAGTGGCGTGATCTTGGCTCACTGCAACCTCTGCCTCCTAGGTTCAAGAGATTCCCCTGTCTCAGTCTTCCGAGTAGCTGGGATTAGTAACAGGCATTAGCCACCACACCCGGGTAATTTTTGTATTTTTAGTAGACAAGGGGTTTCACCATGTTGACCAGGCTGGTCTCAAACTCCTGACCACGGGCGATCCTCCCACCTCAGCCTCCCAAAGTGCTGGTATTACAGGCATGAGCCACTGTGACAGGCCCCAAATAGATTTTTTACCCTACACTTAGGCTAACACATCAGGCCATGTGAGTGGGCATTGTGATGCTAATAGTAGCCTAATGCATAAGGAGCTTTGGCCAAATTGTTAGTAAAAGTTGAGGCATCAGATTCTAAAGGAAACCTGATGTCATATTTCTAGTGTTGATGATGAAAAACTTTATTAAACCTGAAAGAGCCAACTCCCTCCCTATACCTCCATTTTCACAGCAACACCCACATAAAGACACCCAACCGGTGAAAACTGGTAGAAAGGCAGGCTGGAAAATAAACATGTGAAATGTGTAGGACAAAATCAGCAGATCAGCTCATTTATTTAGGATGCTGCAACGTAGTAGATTCTCAGTATTTCAGGGATCTATTATGTAAGAAGTAGATCTAAATTTGGCCGAGCACAGTGGCTCACACCTATAATCCCAGTGCTTTGGGAGACCAAGGTATGCAGATTGTTTGAGGTCAGGAGTTTGAGACCAGTGTGGCCAACATGGGTGAAACCCCATTTCTACTAAAAATACAAAAATTACTCGGGTGTGGTGGCTAATGCCTGTAATCCCAGCTACTCGGGAGGCTGAGGCAGGAGAATCACTTGAAGCCAGGAGGTGGAAGTTGCAGTGAGCCAAGATGGTGCCACTGCACTTCAGTGGGTGACAAAGAAAGACTCTGTATCAAAAAAAAAAAAAAGAAAAGAAAAAAAAAGAAAGAAAGAAAGAGTAAATTTTCTGTCTGTACTGGGACTGTCTTCAACTTTAACCCTCACAGATCTTCCATTTAGTGAAAATTATTAGGATTATTTGTATCACAGACCTCCTTAGAAATTTTAACTCATAATCATTTGTCAGGGTGATTGGCTAATTCATTGCCTCTTCTCACAGTTATATCCCTCAGAAGATGTTGATATATTGAAAAACTATATCAATATGATGTGTTTAATTCAGGAACTTGGCTCAGTTCTTGAAGTGGCACCCTCATTATCTCTGATTAATATGACACTCTTCTCCTCCTCTCTGCAGCCATCTCAGGGTTATGAGATGGTTTTTCTTCTAGTTCTGTGGCTCTTATCCTTCCTGTCCTTCATTTGGACTGTGGTCCTAAACCTGTTAGGATGGGCAACCAACATACAGATTATAGTGTAGGAGGGACCTTGCCCAAATAGTCATGATTTTTAACATTAAATGTTTTGATCTTGTTATTTTGCCAAATTTTACAGAATTTGAAGAAACATTTCAGAAAAGACTTTATATTAACATTTTCCATTTTAGAAGAATGGAAATAATCTTCATGTTATTATGATACGTTAAAATGTTAGAATCAAGTAGATTGACTTGAAAGTTAGAATGCATCTGATTTCCAAACAGGCCAGTTTGCTCTGCTTTCTTTTATAATAGGTTGACATCAGACCCTTGGCCCAGCTGATATGCAGCCGGAACACACCAGTGTGGTTTATTTTGATTGATCAGCAGGTGTCGTGCTCGTTGTTGAATGTGTTTAGTATCACCCTTAGTCCCTGGAGAATCAGGAGAGGAAACAGCAGAGATGAGTGCAGATATATTACTGACACTCTTAAAAATGACTCTTCAAGTGTAAATTCTCTTTGCAGTGAGTCAGAAAGAAGCATCTTCTTAATATAGAATAGGTTAGCACTGCTAAAAAAAAAAAAAAAAAAAGAATGAGCTTTATTGAAAATCTAAAGTTATAGGTATGTTATTACCACAAAGCTTTAACAAAAATCAACTGTACAGGGCATTAATTTATTGTAATTTATTATAGTGTTTTTTGAACTTCAACAATCAGAGATATTTTTACTACAAATTCTATGCAGGTTACGTTCCTTGCTGACACAATATCCAGTGATAATGGTACAAATGAATTTGAAAGACAGTGATTTACTTTATAGAAGTTTATGTTGCCTGTTCATTAATAAATAGTATTATTGAATAAATTGAAGAAACTGGCAACAAATACTTTTGTCTGAAACTAGGGGATGGAGGGTGAAATTAGTTGCAGCAGCCCTGCAGACTAAGAATGTTTTTAAATAAGCTCTTGAGGATACACAGATAAGACCTAACAGCAAGGTGTGTCTTAAAATTTATTTTAGTCAATGTTTTGATTGTTGCTTTGATGTAAGGGAAAAAGATTTTTATCTATCCTATTAATATATAAGGTTGTCTTGTTTATCTTTCTTGATATTATCTTCTAAACTTTGATGGACTTGAAAATGTCCTGATAAACCTAGTTATACCTAAAATTACTTGAAAATATTAAAAGAAATTTTCTTTTCACATAAAGCTTTACAAAAATCTCTTCTGAAAAATAGTTCAAAGCCGTATGTCCTTGAAGTAAGACTGGAAGCTATTTCAGTGCAGTTCATTAAGTCCTCTAGCAGTTCTGTAAAGAAAAACGCATCAATTCTCTCCAAGAATATCAATAGTTATCTGATCTAGACTTTGCTTGTGCTGGAATAAGCAAGAAACTGTTTACATATCTTTTCTTACAAATAAGTGGGGCAACCAATTCCACATTCGTTTTCTAAATTTCTCTGACTTGAAATTATCATTTGGAGATAAGCCAAGTACAGATAGAAAACCAGGACTAAATTTCCCTGTGATGAACGAATTAGTTTAGTTTAGAGCTATTTCTCACATAGCAGTCTTCTGTCACTAAACATTTGACCTAACTTATTCCTTCACAGTCACACACACATGTTCATGTGGCAGACACTGGACTTCATTTAGCTTAATCAATAAGGTATGTTTTTAAGGAGTCAAGCTGTTGTCTGTGATCCCTGTCAATTGTCTAAATCCTTAATTGTGAGCCATTTTATTCTATGTAACGAGTCTATTTTTCTAGGCTGGAGGACTGGAAATTGGACTGAATAGTATATTGGTGTCTTATTTCTGAAGCCAATGACTGAGGAGGCAATATAGCACTAATGATTACTCTAAAATTATTAAGCTGCAATCAACCAAAAGATCTTTTGCTATCATGTATCTTTGAGGTTGGCCATTTAGTTTGCAACGGTGGACCTGTTTGCCGAACCTACAGTTATTTATAAGCCCATCTCTTATTCTGGTAGTTGGCTAAATTTGGCTTAGAAAATAATGTCATCATTCTCAATGGAAAAATGTTCAGCCTAGTTGATCAGTTACTAATACTTTAGTCTGCAGAATGACCACAGCATCTGCCAATTCACCAGCTCAATCTACTTACATATACAGTATTTCTCAGTGTTCATGGGAGATTGGTTCGAGGACCCTTGGTGAATACCAAAATCCACAGGTGCCCAAATCCTTGTATAAAATGGCACAGTATTGGCATATAATGTCCTTCAATATAATTTAAATCATCTGTAGATTACTTATACCTAATGCAATGTAAATGCTATGTAATGAGTTGTTATACTATATTGTTTAGGGAATAATAACAAGAAAAAAATGTCTGTACATATTTAGGACAGATACAACCATTCATTTCTTTCCCAAATATTTTTGATCTGCAGTTGGCTAAATCTATGGATAATGAACCCATGAATGGGGAGGGCTATCTGTACCTCTCCCCATCTCGAGATGGAGTCTTGCTCTGTTGCCCAGAGCTGGAGTACAATGGTGCAATCTTGGCTCACTGCAACTTCTGCCTCCCGGGTTCAAGCAATTCTCCTGCCTCAGCAACCCGAATAGCTGGGATTACAGGCGTGCGCCACCACGACTGGCTAATTTTTGTATTTTTGGTAGAGATAGGGTTTCACCATGTTGGCCAGGCTGGCCTTGATCTCCTGACCTCATGATCTGCCCGCCTCAGCAACCCGAATAGCTGGGATTACAGGCTTGCACCACCATGTCCGGCTAATTTTTGTGTTTTTGGTAGAGACAGGGTTTCACCATGTTGGCCAGGCTGGTCTCAAACTCCTAACCTCATGATCCGCCTGCCTCGGCCTCCCAAAGTGCTGGGATTACAGGCCTGAGCCACCGCGCCCAGCCGGCTATCTGTATTTTTAAATGTTAAATAGGTGGGAAACTGATAACTTATTGTCAAAGATACCCAGTCAGGTGTTGTTGACAGTATTGCTGAATAAGCCTCAAATTCTATGCAATTCCCTTCCTGAGGATGGACTTAGAAACTCTACAGAGGAAGACAAAAGGTCCTTTCTACAAGAGAGGATAGTTCCTATATTTTCAGAACTATGGATCAAAATATTTATTTAACTTGTTAAATATTTATTATTCATTTTACCCTGAATCTGCCAGTGTAATGGAATATTTAAAGTGGTAGCTGCTCTAGAAATTCCAGGCCATAGCACTGCCATCCAGATGGGTCACATTATATTTTACTGATAAAGTTATTTTTGCCCCGCAATTCTTCTCATACAACTCTATTTTTAAGCCTGGAGCCTCTAACATTGGGCATGACTTTGGACTTTTGTTACATGTAAACAAGCAAATATATTTACTGGGAACAGTAATTTATAGTTGTTTTTAGCCATAGCTACTTTAGCAGAAATTAATTTATCAGAAAGACTGGCCAACAAATCATTGATTTGCTAGCTTGGGGGCTGCAAAATGGCACTAAGCACTGTAAAAAAACATCAAAAGAGAGAAAGATGGGCTCTGAAATAAAGTTCTAAGAAAGATTAATTTTACCCATGATTTGTACTATAAGGAAAGAACTTTACCCTCAATTAATATGAAGGATACTCAAGAAGACAATCTTACCTTCATGATAAAATAGACAAGTCATAACATTATTTGCCCAGACAGAATTTTAGGAGCCATAGAGAATGTTTGACCTTATAAAAAGCTTCATTATTTCCAATTAAGTAGGAGAAGCTGAGGTTATATTATTTCTTCACAAAGTCTGCAAAAAAGCATCTTTTGATTCTTCCTTACTAAGGTGTCATGACAAAGCAACTATTATTTAGAATGTTATTGACTTATGTATAGACATTATTGTTATAGTATAAATGTACTTCTGGAAACTCATCACTGGAATAAATTTCATAAAAATGTTCACTCCTGTAATTCTAGTATAAATTCATTTCTGATCCATGTGTACAGGGTAATTTTAAAGTCAGAGTAATGAAGTGATATTTGCTGCTAAAAAAGCAAAAAGATATTCACCAGTCAGTCTACTTCTTAGACTTTTCTTAATTAGTGTTGGATTTGAGGTATACTCTCAGCATCTGGGGGTGCTAGATAGTACATCACGACAAAGAAATAAGACCTTAGTAGATAAGAAACCTTTACTTTTCTGCCCTTATATTTATTTGTCCTTGGTACCCTGTGGTTTGGAGAAGACCTAACTGTTGCCTGCATCACCTAGTTCAGTTGTGCCTTGAAATCATTCCTTGGGCTGATTCTGGTAATTGTGTTACCTAAAACTGGACTCAGAAAGATTATGGCTACAATGGGAGAATGTTTGTTTACTTTAACTCTCTTTCATGTTTTCCATGCTGTGCATATTTATAGCACAAAGGTCTTGTAATCTTAACAAGTTATATGTAAAAACGTATTCCAAAGAGAAAGCAGTAGTAAGAAAAAATAGAACTTGCAAAACTCTTCCCATTAAAGTCAAAATTACTAAACTTTTGATTTTCTTATACAATAGCCTAGACTTGAACACTGTTATATTCAATGAATGTACACTTTTGCTGATAATAGTTCGAAGCTGAAAATGGGGATGCTTATTGTTGGTCTTTAGTCAAGGGTTTAACATCAATGTACATTTTCACCCTTGATGACCATCTCAAATGGTCATCAGTTAAAATGATTCACAAATGTTCATCATAAGTTGTAAGAGGACATTTTTCCAGCAATATGTGTGTCTTCTTTCCATATTTATTATTACTCTCTCATATAAGTCCATATACTCTTTACAAAACAAGAGATTTGTCCCTATAATGTTAGCTTACCTACAATCAAAACACAAGAAAAAACACATTGATATTTCCCAAAAGAATGTGAAATGTTGATCAATTTACAGATAGGGATAACATAGAAGATTAGCAGTTCGATACTAGTTTAGTGAATAATATAAGTAGCCAAATGCTTAAGAAAAAAAAAAAATTGAAGTCCACAATACTGTAATCAGAAATCTTGCCTGGAATATTTTTGGTGTGGATTATGTGTCTGACTCGTACATGAGTCATTTAAATGTTCTCCATCTATGATCACCACAACAGAAATAACTCGGATATTGCCATATTATGAGGAGCTTTTATGAAAAACATATTTGTTCAAACTAGATGTCTCAAATGATGGATCCATAACAAAGAAAGAGTTATACACCTGAAATCCAGAAGGAACACAGAGAACATCTCAACTGAACAAGTAGGCATGCAATATGTTCTCATACTAATTATTTAATAGTCAGAAATACTTGTGATGGAGAGTGTGAAGCACCTAAATAGTGGTATAAATAATTTTTATAAATTTAATAGAATATCCCCCAAACTTTTTCAAACAGTGAACTAAAAAAAATATATATTAACATGGAGATGAAGAAGAGGAAGAGAAGAGGCAGAAGAAGAGACAAGGTAACTCTCCCTAAATTTGGTCAATCATTTGACACGTTTTTCAAGTCAATTTCTTGACAATATTTTACATGTTATTGGAATCTACACAAATACTCATTACTAGACAATTATTCTGTAATTTTTCTAGAACATCAAGATACATTTGTTATGCTTTGGTAAGTAGATCTTGAGGATAAAAGTGTCATCAGTTTTGTGACAGCAAAGCTAGAACAAAACTACTAATTAAAATGAAGAGAATGGGAGTTAATTTTAACTTAAATTAACATTAGCTGGGCATCAATTATTAGAGCATGATATTAATGAGCCAGAATCACTTGATTCAATCACTTTCTGTTGGGTTCCCAATCTCTACTACTAGAATGTATTTATAATTGGGATATGACTGTCATTTTTCACAGGGTGGGTTGGGAGAGAACATAGGTGAAGAGAATTATACACGAAAGAAAAATTACTTAGTGATTGCCCCCACAGAAGCTACAGGCATATTTATTATGTCCTTCCAATTTTACAACAATGATTTTAATGATAAATACATATATACACACACATATATATAATTAGATATATAACCTTAAATTTTCCCTAAGTCCTTCCAGAACTTAAATGTACTTATTAGCTAAAGCAGAGTAGTGCTTGCAGAAAATAAAGAAAATAATTATTCCTCTCTTATGGTTACTCCACCTCCTTCTTTCCAGGACCTCCTTGACAGATGGCATTTGGTCTCATAGATTTTGGAGATCACCCATGTGCCTGTATTTCCCAGTCATTATCATCAGCCTGACCTCTCCTGAGAGGTCTAGATTTCAAGAGTCATTTTCTTGAGCATATGCAATTGAATAACCACAGTTACCTCAAATGCAGTACTTCTTCCTCCCTTAACCTGCCTTTCCTTTTCTATGCCTGATTTCAATTTTGGGGACCACTATTTATCCATCTATTGCCTTAGTAGAGCCAGAAATTTAGACTTCATAATAATTTCTCCTTTCCCCCCATGTCTGGTTAATGCCCACTCCTGCTAATTATTTCTTTAATATTAATATAATTTATCTTCTCCAACTGTACAATTTCAGACCTTTGGTATTTCCCACTCCTCACTGATCTCTCTACAGTTTTAACCTCCTTAAATTTATCTTCCTCTTTATTACCATAATACTGTGTTCAAACCACTAACTGAAAACTTATCAAGTTACATTAAAATTATCTGCTCATGTAACTCTCTATTTTACTTGATTCTAAGTTCTTTAAGAGCAGGAACTATGTCTTACTGACCATTACAACTAAAGTACCTAATATGACCTGCCAGATAGTAGGCACTTAATGAATGTTTTAAGCAAAAAATTCAGATAGATGAAAATTATACCAGAGATTAAATTGGTATTGTCAGGTTTAACATGGTGACAGGTCTTTTATTGTAATAACATTGTCAGCTTTAACCAACTTAACATTTTTCCTAATGTTTATAATGTCCTACAACAGGCAGAAATTTTGCTCCTCAAAGAACGTCATTCATTCTTGGATTTCTTATTTTCACCTTTCAGATCAAGTGACTATGCACAATGCATAAGCTGAACTTTCCACAGTTCAGTTTACTGTGGAAAACACCAATTAGAAAGCAGTTCTGAGCTATTTTTAAATCATCCGATTCCAATTTCTACATACTTTTAGAAAACATGATTCCTGAAAAATAAGACAAAAATATTTCTACTGGTTATAAAATATTGCAATGCAAACAGAACATATTTCTTTAAACATATAGTTAATATTTATGAATTTTAATTGTTCCTTTTCTATTTTGAGTTAGTTCTCTGTTCTCAAGTTGCCAAGCTTATACCCTCATGTGTCTCAATATTTACAATATTGATTTTAAGAATCAACCTCACTGCTCTAGACCGCTTAGACCTTCACGGCTTTGTTTTACTAAAATCACTAGAATCTAACACCTTCTAGAACTGAAGCATGGGAAACTGGTTTCTGGGTCCCTGGCCTCATGCATAAGTCTACTTTAAAAGTCAAAGTGAACTTTGAAAGGGTGAAAACTGTAAGGAATCAGAACCAATGAAAATACACTTGATAAGAAGATCTGCTGGGAGCAGAATAACAATATAATTAGAGGCAAATTCATCTTCAAAGCAACTCAGTTATTATCATTTAATCATTTCCAAAGAAAACCTCAATGTAGAATTTTATGACTTCCTCAGAGCTTGCACAGGAAACAGATGCCCAGCAAGGTTTCTCCATGTTTGCAGAGGACACAAAGCCTGCAGGTTGGTGTACCTGTACTTAGTGATCAGTATGTTTTGTCTTTATCCATTTTTCATCTCTCCTCACCTTTATCTAAATATAAGCGGCTCCATAATCACAGATGAATAAATTCTCATCAAGTACGTACATTCCTGAGGGCACCCAAATTCAAGGTGTTCAGAAACAATACTAATGAATACTTGTTGGGTATATTTTACTTTTGTCTTCTTGGTTTTCCTAACAGGTAAGTGAAAAAATAAAATATAGCAATGGAGATCTGGGGAGACTGCATAGGCCAATTTCAAAATAAGTAGCACCTGATGATGGCCTAGTGAAGTTACAAGAAAAAAGCAAACCCAAAATTGCTCATTTCATCTTATTACTATTACTGCTATGCAGGCTTTATCAACTAGCATCTCGTTTCCAACTGAAGATTAAAGAATAGACCTTTCAAACTTGATGGCCTATTTATTTAAGCCTCTTTTGTTATGTTTTAACCCTCTGTTATAAATATGAGAATATTTTCATCACAGCATTTCTTTTCCTGTAAGATATGTTTTGCAGTGTTGTTTCCTAGGTTCTTCCTAATAGAAGCTTTTACTTCCAAACCTTGAGAGGCAGTATTTGAGAATAGGTATTACAAACCTTAGAAAGATTAAGATCAAAGATTGAGTGGGAGAGGGACAGATATAGGGACTGGGAATGACAGTTTCCATACAGTTAGTTGTGATATCTATCTTTAGTTCGCTTAAAGAATTAATAAATTAGCAAACAGGTTGCATTGCTCCTACATTTTACAGCATTTGGGACAAAGTTCCAGAAAATCAGAGGCTTAAGTTACTCCAAGGAGGCACCTAAGTCAGTATGTGGCACCTCTTGATATTAGAAAAAGTGTCTAATTCTTTTCAAAGTCACTAAGACATGACTAGTTTCTCTTTCCCTCTGAAAAATCTAATTTCATTTTGTATTTTTAATATTTAGATATGTACAGGAACACTTATCAACAGTCCATTTTGTTTATGAAAATAATATATTTTGAATAATAGACCATAAGACCTGAATAATTCATTTAATGAACTTCTCAGGCTTTGATTACCTTGCCTAAGTTAGACTGGGCAAATATAATACAAGCTGATTTTGCTTTTTCTAATTATTATTGTTCTGGTATATCCCTCAGGTCAGATTTAATACATAATCTCATTTTTTTCTGAGCAAGTTAAGGAGAGAAACAAGAAGAAAACAGATTAATTTGACTCCAAGTACAATATGATTGAAAATAAATTTATGTGCTAGAACGAAGCCAGAAAGAGGACTAAAATGAAGTCTTGTACTTTTTCCCTAAACTTATTAAAAAGAAATTTTCTGTCTATTATAGAGTTCATATGTTTCTATCTCTTCCTCCATGTTTACATATATGCACACACACACACACACACACATATGCACACAGATTTATGTATAACATAAAGATAACCTTAGGTAGATCTAATGTTATCTATCTATCTATCTATCTATCTATCTATCTATCTATCTATCTATCTCTACCTATCATCTATCTAGAGGGATAGACACATAAATGGAAGGAAGAAAAGGAAAAAGAAGGAAAGAAGGAAGGAAGTAAACATAAAACAAGAATTATGTGTTGCCCAAGTCTAGAGTTGAACAGTAGGGATGTTAAAATAACCCTTACTTTTTATTTTACACAGGAGAAAATCAAGATCCTTAAGGAGACTGAATGCCCTGTCTATAGTTATACACTACTCAACACTAGGAATATTTGACTAATAATAGACTTCCTACTGGTTTTATTTAAATCCCACCAATATATGAAGTCTACATCTCCTCTCTATGAAATCATTTCCAAAATTATGTGAGTGGGTCTTGGTATCCTTGAATACAGCTGTAGCTACCTAGAAACATTTTTCCTGCTTTTCTGGATATTAAACATTTGCTTTATAAGGCAGTCACTACTTAATTGACTTTGATCTGTTTTATATTTTATAACTAAACTTTCATTATCAATTCTTAATTTAAAATATCTATAACATGTTATCAAATATTAAACAAATTGTGTTCTTGTATTTGTAGGATTACAGCTTTGGATGAGAACTTGAGGGTTGTTTAGTTCAACCTCCCAGTAGAAGCCATCTCTATAACACCTCTGACAAGTTAAGTTTTAGGTTGCGGCACTTCCTGATCTTCATTGGTCTTGTCTAGTTTCTGCAATGACTCTTCCCCGTTGGTGCCTCCAGACTCACCTTGTGCCTCTCTCTGCCACTTGCTTTCCATTCTCCAAACTCCTTTCCTCAGTTTCTTGAATACTCCAAGCTCTTTCCCAGGTTAAGAATTCAGCAAATGCTTTTGTACCATCTGGTTTGTTCTTTTTCAACCCCTTCACCTGACTAGCAACCAGGCAACCTTTAGGTCTCAACTGAAATGCCCTTTCTTCCCAGTAGTCCTATTGACCACTTCTGCCATTAGTCTTTCTCATTTAAAGAAGTGATTTGCAGTCGCAATAACTTCTCAGCTTTCTTTGATTTTAATTTTCTTTTGGTGTTGTGTAGACCTTCCATTTTGAACACTATTTTCTTTCACATAGAAAGAAGAGGGATTCATGGCTGGGTGCAGTGGTACACACCTGTAATCCCAGCACTTTGGGAGGCCAAGGCAGGCAGACCACCTGAGGTCAGGAGTTCAAAGCAACCTGGCCAACATGGTGAAACCCCATCTCTACTAAAAATACAAAAATTACCCTAGTGTGGTGGCACATGCCTGTAATCCCAGCTACTTGGGAGGCTGACATGGGAGAATCACTTGAATCCCGGGGCAGAGGTTGCAATGAGTGGAGATCACGCCACTGCACTCCAGCCTGGGCAATAGAAACTCCACCTAAAAAAAAAAAAAAAAAAAAGAAAAGAAAAGAAAGAAGAGGGACTCAAAGTAGAAACTGAGTAATTCTACTTTCTCTCACGTTCACCAGCACCAGTATGAAGGGAGATGACCCTTCTTTATTCACTGCTTTGTTTCAAACAATGTGAAAATAATCTATCACTCTCCTGAGCATTTTTTCCCAAGCTTCCACTCACCGTGCATTACTCTTCTTCAAACTATGCTTACAGCTCTGACAACACCTTTGTTAAGTATTTCTAATTATATGTTTCCTTTATTCATCTGTTCTAGAAGTCATTTTAAAATATTGAATTTATTAGAGCTTCTATGTATGTAGCCTCATGAGTTTTTCTGGGGGCATCCTTCTTTTCAATTATCTTTAGAATTAGGTGAAACCCTATTTTCAGAATTTTTTAAAGTTAGTTTTTCTGAATATCTTATTTTGAAAACTCCATCTCTTTCCCGAACTGCCAACGATTCCACACTGCTACATGCAATCATCACTTCCCTGTCCACATCTCACTGTTTATCTTGGCCCTGTCTGACACCATTGACTACACCCTTCATCCTAAAAAAACATCCTGGCTTAGGTTCATGATGACATGCTCATCCAGTTTACCTTTCACTTGAATGGCTTTTTACTGACTCCTCCCATTCAAGGTCCCAAATGTCTGCATAAGCCACAGCTGCATCCTCAAGCCCTGATTTTTTTCTCTGTAATCTCTCTCTGAGTGGTGTCCTCAAGGCTATCACTCTAAATAGCATCCATAGGCACTTGCCTCTCAAATTTCTATATCCAGCTATGATGTCCTCTAGGTGTTCCAGATTCATATATGCAAAAGCCCAAGTTGATAATTCTACTTGGATGTTGAAAAACACTTCAAAAAGCTGCAAAGAAATTCTTCATTTCCCATTAAAACCGTTTCTTCCCTAGCTTTATCCATCTTAGGAAATGGCCTTCTGTCTACCCAGTATCTTTCAGTAGAAATCCTGTTGATCATTTGGTTCTTTTGTTTCTTCACCTCCACTTTTATCCAATTTATTAGTAAGTTCTGTCAGCTCTGCCTTCAAATATCTTCAAAATAGAATCTCTCTACTTCTCTAGGTGGCCACTGTTCTGACCCTATTCTATGCCACTGTCATAACTGGTCTATTGAAATAGCCTCCTAACTGGATTCTCTTCTACTCTGGTCAACCTATGACTTAGTCTCTTCAAGGAAGCCAGAGTGATCTTTTAAAAATATCACCTGGCCGGGCGTGGTGGCTTACACCTGTAATCCCAGCACTTTAGGAGGCCGAGGTGGGCAGATCACAAAGTCAGGAGATCGAGATCATCCTGACCAATGTGGTGAAACCCCATCTCTACTAAAAATACAAAAATTAGCTGGGCATGGTGGCACACGCCTGTAGTCCTAGCTACTCAGGAGGCTGAGGCAGGAGAATCACTTGAACCCAGGAGGTGGAGGTTGCAGTGAGCCAAGATCATGCCACTGCACTCCAGCCTGGCAACAGAGCAAGACTCTGTCTCGGTTAAAAATAAATAAATAAATAAATAAATAAATAAATAAATAAATAAATCACCTCCCCTGAGACTTTTCTTGACCACTGAATTACACAGTCCCCTTCAGGTCACTCTCACTATATTATCGTTTAACATTTTTTTTTCTTAGTATCACTAAAAGTTCCAGAATTACTAATTTATTTACTTATCTGTCTCTCTCCAAACCCCAGATATAATTTCCATGACAGCAGAGGCCTTGTATATCTCACTAACCTCTGTTATCCACAATGCTTAGAAGAATATTAAAGTTCATAGTATGCTCAGTAAATATTTATTGAAAAACATTCAACGGGCTATGTCTAAATCATAGTGTTTTGTCATTTTACTTGGAATAAAAAACAAAGGCCAACAAGTTTATTAGGACCTTCAAAGTCCTCCAAGACCTGTCCCCATTATCTCCACTCTTCCATTTCTTGCCACCCCCACCTCACTCCCTCTATGCCAGGTGCTTGGGCTTCTTTGCTGTTCCTGAAAGACGCCAGAATGCTTCAATCTAGAATGCTCTTCCTCCACATATCCACGTGGATCATTCCCTTACTTGCCTCAGATCGATATTAAAATATCATCTCAGTGAGGCTTTTCCTGGGCATCTGATATAGAATTTCAGTTCTCCCTGACCCCAGCCACTGACACTTTCTGCATGCCTCCTGGGCTTCATACTCTGCTGAGTACTTCTCGCTAATGTGCCATAGACTCACCCTGCTTATCTAGTTTGGTCTTTGTCTCCCTGGTGAAAGACAAGCCCTATAAGGTCAGGAATTTTGGTCCACTTCTGTCCACACAGAGTTCAGTGCATAACACTCTTAACAAATATTTGTTGAATAAATGAACGAGCAACTTAATTAATTATTTATCTCAGTATATTGAGCAGTGGTTTAGTTAAAAAGACTAAATTTATTGAAGATTTTTTTGGCCATTTGATAAACAGAGTGTTACTCTCCTTATGGGCAATCTAGACAAGTTTTTCTTATTTAAGGAGTGCCAATGGGAGGTTAATATTTGGAGAACATGAATAATGATTGCAAAGGGTGTGAAACAAATTGGGTAATACTATCAACTCCATATTTGGGGTTTACAACAGGTTTGTTATTATGCGTAGTGATGTTGCTGCTTCCTACTTCTATAGGATATACTTAAGCCCCATATATACCTAATAATGAATTTTTTTAAAAAAATCATTCCCCTTTGGCAGCCATCTTTAGAAAGGAACATATTCTTAATTGGAAACACTAGGTATGTCCTGTCTGTTTTTATTGAAATCATTTTCCTGCATCTCAACGTTACAATTACTTGCTTAACAGCTGAACTATTGGTCAACCTGCCGTGATGAATCAACTCAAGAAACTGGATTGATTGTGAGATGAGCTTTATATGAGTAATTGTTCTATATTTCATGCCCTACTGATCTGAGAGCCCAAAAACCTAACCAAAAATTTGCAGGAGTGAGGGTGGGAAAAGAGCAGGTTTCTATTCTGAAACACCTGGACATTTGGATAACTTCCATTTTTCCAGAAAAACAGTAAGATAAATGAACAGCAATTCTGAAACCAACATATAGTTGTAGTGTAAACTGGCATACCAACTGATCTTCTCCTACCAAGAAGATCAATTATATTAGGGTTACCTTCCCTATTGGGTCAAACATGCCTGTTCCAGAAATGACCTATGAGAAAGAGGAACTGTGGTTTGCTTACATTCAACAGATTCCCTTTATTCCTTCTTGGCAACTATGAGAACAGGCTCATCCAGTTTCATCTGCTGTTTTGTTTTCCTTTCGAAGGCAATGTCAGTAACACTGTATGAGAGGCCATAGTCATTTCTGAAACAGGAAAGCCCCATTAATTTTAAACTATCTGTCAAGATTACCCTTTTTTGGTTATCGGTAGGAGTCACCTCCTGACTTCAAGGATGGCTGACCCTGTCTGGGTAGAGGATTATACTAGGAAACTGTGAAAAATAACTGAGGGGCAATGGCACATGACAGGTATGTTTTTTTCTTCATCACTGCAATATGGACTTTACAGCAGCTTGAAAATTCATTAAACTCAAATATCTGAGTTTATAATAATGCTTAAGTCCCTCTTTTCCATCAACTTTTCAAAATTTATAACTATAAAACCCTGCATATTCTATATAGATATTACTGAATACGTGTGATTATAACTAGATATTGAGAACCATAGACATTTTTCTTATAAACAGAACACAATCAAAATTCAGAGCTGTATTATATTAAGCAATAATTTTGCTGTTAATAACCTTGAAATTATATGTTATTACTTTGGACTTAATGCTGTGCAGTTTAAAACTGGAATTGCATAACCTTAGCTTTAGATCTTGACATAAAAAACTCATAAAACATGATACAGGTGTGAAGGCTCTAACCAAACACAGCTTTTTCCTAGGAACGCAGTCTGCTTGCAGTTCACCTACTTCAGTAGTTTTCAGAGGCTTAATTAATATTGCATTGGGTGGGAAAGTCTTGAAAGCTAATTTATTGTGACTACTTGAGTGAACACACATGCACACATATACCCTAGTTGGTGCGACACTTAGATCAGAATTCGAAAGTAACAGAGCAAAAAACTGGAAAACAGAAAGTACTCTTAAGGTCTCTGTGGCTATTTCATGTAAGGAAGTGCATATAAATGTCTTATCACTCTCCTGGCTTGCCTCACTTAGTCACTCCTCCTGGAATGAAACTCTAAGCACATCATCATCCATGCTTTTTCTCATTCATTATTTTGTTGTTTTTTTTGAGCTGCAAATGAAAGGAAATTAACATTGCTGTGCCTAGGCTTTTTGTTTTTCTTTTTGCTTTTTTTGGTGGTAACCAGCTGTTTGATAAGTGTTTACTCAAAGAGAGCCAGGTCGAGTTGACCCATGCCATCCGTGCAGCACACATCACTACGGTCTTCTTTGCAAGGATTTCTGATGGAAACCGCGATCGAAGGTGTACAGGCACTCACACACGCACACACACACAGAGGCCTCACTTCCCACAGTGCAGGCCGGCGCTGCAGCACCCGGGTGGGTGGGAACGCGTTCCAGCAGCAACAGCCCGCCTTCCCAACTCACCAGCCTGCGAAGTTTCCTTGCCGGGAGAGCAGGTGTCAGATTTCAGAGAGGTTTCCTTCCCCTTCCCAAGCCCTGGAACTCCCGGGCTCCTCCGCCAGCAAGGAGACAGGATCTGCTCCACAGGGCGACAAGCACGGGGACAGCTCCTTATCTCCTCCAACCTGTGGCTCCAGATGGGTCCAAGGCCAGGCGGTCCGCAGCCCCTGCCCGTCAGGACTGCGAGTGGCAGGGCTGGTGGCACCACCCTTGGAGTCCGCCGCGGTGGCGGGGCTGGGTAAGGTTTGTGTGAGAAGAAGGCGTGTCTGCAAGTCCCAACGCGGATGTGCGGAGCTCACCTCAGGCAAGTCTTGCTGGTGACTCAACTGCTGCAGTGAGAAACACACTCCGCTCGGGAATGAAATCTCCACACTGTGGGGCTTCCAGCCCTAGCAGCGAGCTCATTTTTATTCATTTTTTTTTTTTCCTGTGTTTTCTTTGATGTCTCTCATTCAAAAAGCCCAGGGCGCTGTGAAAAGAACTGGGGCCCTGGCATTGCGTTCTATCCTCCGACGGGGTGTCTGATTAACTATGGGGAGTGAAGGCGAGGGATTGTGAGTGGGGAGCAGAGGATGGCCTCGGGAAATAAAAGAGGGCGTTGGAAAGAAATTAATATTTCAAAAGTTAGGATGTGTTCATATGAATGCATTAATCGTATGCAACATCCAAATTCACTTCCCAAAGTCCTAATGCACTTCCTAAAGTCACTTCAGAGGTCAATAGGCTACCACTAAGTAAGATAATGAGCACACGGAGGCATTGAACAAATATTTGTTAAGCACCTACTATGTGCTACGCCCTAAAACACATTAGATTCGTCCACAAAGCAACAATCTTGGCTGCCCGTCTTGGGATTACATTTTAGACACATTCAGACATCCCTAATTTACAGACTGGTAGTAAAGGTAAGAATACAAGCTTGGGTACATTATAGTAGCAACCGATTTACTCCTCTGTGAACAGAATTTAAAAGTTCCAAACCTGTGACTTAGATTCACGTTATAAACAATGAGATGTCAATGACTGCTTGAATTTTAATTGCTTAACTTGGTTCTTATTCAATGCCCTAGAGACAATCTGGGAGGCACTGCTGTTATCAGCTTCCAGAGAATTTCTTGTAGAAAGGAGCAAAGGACTAGCCCAAACCAAAACACAAAACAAACAATAGCAAAGTAGTGGAAAAATTGAGTATTAGAGAAAACATTTTGGTCTCATAGAAATCTGTCTATTCTATTATGAAACTATTAAAGAAGTTCTATTTTATGTCCTTCAATGTTCTTGAAAGTTGAAAAGAAGAGTAATAATACCTTCATAGTGTTATTGTGAGGAATTGACTTCATATCAGTAATGTGCGTAGAACGTGCCTGGCACAGTAAGTTCTATGAACGTGTTGGCTATACTTATAATTTTGGTAACACTTAATCTACTCCATTTTCACCAAGTAAGATCCAGTTCATAAAAATTATTTTGGATCTACTACATAAAAGCATATGAGGCTCAGATTGTAGATTTTTCAAAGTATGTATGCTTGGAATCTACATTTATGATAAATCTACTTTGCATTTAACAGCAATATCTATGTGTATAACAAGTATGTGTCTATGGGCCCAGACAGAAATAAAAGAAAGAACATAAGAAACTTGAATCTTTTCCACTGTTAACACATTGATTTAAAATCACCCTCTGTGCTATACAATGATAACCCATATTCTTTATCTAGTTCATGTGTTCACTACTGACATTAATCCTAATAGCTATTATTTCCTGTACGCAATATAGTTTCATCTCATTTGACTTTCACAACATTACTGTGAAATAGGCAAGGCATCTATTATATTTATTGTCTCCGTTTTCAGAATGAGGTAACTGAGGTTGAGAAAGTCGCAGTAAATCTGTCCAAAGTGATGAAGTTCAAAAGGTGGAAGTCAGGTCTATTTTTTTTTTTTTTTTTTTTGAGACGGAGTCTCGCTCTGTCGCCCAGGATCCTGAATGCCGAGCTCATAGTGGTCACTGCATTGTGCTACCTACTTGCGACTTCTAGAGAAAGTTTCTGCCATGAGAAAATCTGACACACACATTTATTGATTACTCTCCTTGCCACCTTTCCCTAGATAAGTGTGTCACCTGCTTTATAGGACCAACTCTTGCAGGAATAGCTCTCCTGGAGTGACTTGACACATTGAGTCCTGTCTCTGAGGTTCCAAGGCTCAGATCCAGTAGTGTTACATAGTGACACTACCAGAGAGTGGCGGAACATTTCCTTCCCTGGGAAGAGGGGTTCCAAGAAAGAGAAAGAGTAGAAAGACACAAGAGAAATATTGCTTGGCCACTCCACGAAGGCCACTTTGACCAGAGGTAGAGCAGAATAAAAAATAATGGAAAACCAGTGAAAACACGGGGACAGCATTATGTGTCATGATAATAGTAATAAGGTCTTCCTTACCTGGAGTTTATGTAGCCCAGCTTAACTAGACATAACATCTGTCTAATTCAATCAATATGGCACTGAGGTAAACGTTAATGTACATGGGGTGATATGTCGTTACAAATGGCAAAATTATCACATGTATTTCATCTCTCTTCAAACTGCTTTATTATAAGAATAAATGAATTTTTAAAAATGTTACTGAACCACAAAGTCAAATAAGCAGATAAAATAACAGATAAACTTGCAATGAATTTTGGAAGAAGCTAAATCAGATGGAGGCGTGGTGACTGATTTGGAAGAGCAGAGGATTCTATACATTGCATGCCTGCAGGAGAGATTACGGATAAAAAGCAAGCCAATTCTTCCTGCAAAACCTGGGAGACTCAGGCCTAGGAGGCAGAAATCTCAGCATATAAGGAGGCCAGGTGGTGGGGTAAACACAGGGGTTTGGTTGTACGTCTGTTTATTGGAATGCTTGGACCCAAAGTTCCCTTCCCCACTGTCACACAATCAACCAACCATAAGTTCCTCCATCTGCTCAATCCAGCTTCCAGGAGACTGGAGGTTTATTTTCTGGAGAAAGTAAACTAGGGTAATTTGTGGTTCAACAAGATGAACTGAACACATGCCTTTTTACCCTGCTCCTAGAGATAATGAATAAAAAAAGAAATTTATACACAAAACAGGAAAAAAATCTTTTGAAATTGAAAATATACTCAACATTTACAAAAAACTGACAGATGGGTAAGAAGACTAAGTTGAAAAATCTTCGGGAAAGTAGAGCAAAAAGCTGTAGAAATTTTTTTTAAATGGAAAAAAATTCTGACTAATGGAAATCTCAGAAAGCTCTAGAAAAGAGTTCTTTCTATGCAGAAAAGGATAAAGACACTAATTTGAAAAAAAAATGTAAAAACAATACCAGAAATGAAGATGATGAACTTTGGGGATCAAAAGTTTCACTAAACGTCCAGGAGAACAATCCTTTAAATTAATCAAATAATTAAACTCATTGAGAGATATTCTGAGATAAAAGAAACGCAGGAATAAAGAGAAAAACCTAAAACATCTTCCAGAAACATAAAGCCAATCACATACAAAGGAAAAAATAAATGCATCAGATTTCTCAAGAGCAATAATGGATCCAGAAGTTTCTTTGAATGCCTTCACATTTTTAAATGAAATTATTTTGAACTTAGAATTGTATACCAAGGCAAACTGTCAGCCAAGCTTGATTTTAAAAAATTTTCAGATATGCATGGACTTAAAAAATACACATCCTGTGTGCCATTTTAAAGTAGCAATTCCCCAAATAAGCTTGTAAATCAAGAAAGAGGAAGAGATGAAACCCCAAAAATGCAGGCCCAACTTAAAAGGCAGTAAAATAAATTCTCCAGAGCAATAAGTGTGAAGCAGGCCTAAAGAGAGGTGAAGAGATGGTCTGCAGCAGGAATGTCTCCAAGAAAAATAAAAGAAAAGAAAATGATAGATTGTTTGATACACATGTGCATTTGAAAATACAGTAGATAGTGGGAAGTGCCCACCAGATTCCATGTTCTGCTCTTTTTCCTGAGCACCACACTAGATTTCATTTCTTAGCCCCTTGCAGGTGGGGACGCATGTCACTGAGGTCTGGTTCATGGATTGTGGGCAGAAGTCTTGTACGTCACTTCCAGGGTATGCCCTGAGATCCTCTACACTTCCCCTCTTCCCTTATTAGTGTGCAGATGCAAAGAACCAATGAAGAGCTCTAAGGCCCTAGAAGACATGACAGCCCCTAGACGAAAAGTCATGACCCTGAACTAGGGTGTGACATAGCAACCCCAGTTGCCACATGCTGGACTACCACATGAGCTAGAAGTAAACTTGTATTGTATAATGTCAAGAAGATATTTTAGAGTTGTTACCACAGTTAGATCATTCTCTTACAGTTGTTAAGATCAGTTGGAGGCAATTGTGAATAATATACAATAGGTACAGAGTGTGCTGAATTAATTTTAAAAGGACATTATTAACTCCATAAGAAACAAAAAGTTGCAAGAGAAAAGAAACATTATGATAGAATACCACTTTGTTCAGATCTGGACATAACAAAAATGTTGGGAACACGGACAAGAGTATTAACCCTAAACTATAATAAAACTACAGGTGGAGGATGGCAGAGGGAAAGACTCTCCATGTATATGTGCATGTAAGACAACTAAACCCTCAACTATTATAACAAAAATCAATAAATAATGTGTAAAGTTGCTAAAGAAATAGCAGGATAAGCAAACCAGCTAGAAATATAAAAGTACAGTTAAAAAGCTACTAAAAGAGTCAAATGTTTGCCTGGGGGATTAAGATCAGGGCTTAGGAGGAGACCTGCAGTGTTCCACAAGAACCATAGATTTTGATTTTGTTTTAAGTTATGAGATATATTACCTTAATAAAAATAAAATTAATTTTAAATTACACTTAAAATACACAAAAGGAAACAAAAGATATTTGTTCTATAGAGAAAACATTATGCTTTATTAAAGTGTTTATATATACTTTAATATAATGATCTATAAGCAGTGGAGAAAGTGAATTGAAATGCAGAATGAAGAAAGATTTGATAGGTTTGCGCAATGATTTGTTCATTCAACAAACATTTATTAAGCAACTTGTGCCTGGTACACTGCCAGGCATGGGGGATGCAGTGCAGAACATGAAGGAAAAATAAAGGCGTGCTCTAAGAGAAAATCAGCATTTTAAGCTTTAAGTAACAAATATATTTGGTTTCTTCTCTCTTGTCTTCAGTAGCATGAGCCACTGACCTTCTGGTCATGACAATGCCTTTCATCCTTCACTATCCTCTTAAAAATTTCTCTTGACTTGACCCCCTCACTGATGAGATCTGAGATTTTGTAACCCTTTTCTTGCGATTGCAGGGAAGGCTTCACCAGAAAGTTATGCACGGGTGTGCCTCTACCTCCTGCTGATTTTCTGTTCATGTGAAGAAGTCTGTCTAATCACAAATCAAAATCCACCCTTCTCCGGTTTGAGAAAACCTCACAGCATGACTAACAAGTCATAAGACTGGACTTCCAGGCCATGCTAGTTTTTTTCACAACGAAGATGTAACTTTGAGAAATATATATGCTTAAGATGCTTTCTACTGGCAAATTACTTTAAATGTATAGCACATAAAGACCTATTTTAGATATATTCTCATTAAACTGGCTATGTTTTCACAATTGTACCTACAGCATCTACTCTGTGGTGAGGTCTTAACCTTCCCAGTTCCAACCTCATTTTGCCTGTTTTTTAGAAAGTGTAAGGAAGATATACTTGGACCTTATTAGAAATTATTGTAATTTTGTCTAATTTCTTCTTCTTATGTTAGAGGAACATGCTGTGGGAAAGGTCCAAATAATGTCACGAGTGATGTTCACATATAGACTTTATGAAAGTCCTAACTTGCCAAGAAGTCACAGTAGTGTGGGTATGCCATGATCCTGTCTATGAATATTTGACATCTTTATTAAAAAAACCTATAAGCAGAATTTTAGAAATAATTACAAGAACAAAAATTGGTTGAAGAGAAGAAAAGTTATAAAAATAAGAACTAAGCACACAGGAAAGAATAATTCATTTTCTACAAGTCATATGACAATACGCATACATAAATATAGTCATTTATTAGCATATATAATTGTATGTGTGGACATAAGTATAGTCATATGCAAAGCCATATAAAATTTATAATTATATTTGCTTTGCTGGTAGCTTTATGGTGAGCTGCAAAATAAAATGTCATATGGGCTTACCATATAAGTACAAATGAATATATGGTGATTTCTCCATTTTCCCAAAAGCTGTTACCTAAGACCAGTGTTTTTGTTACTTTTGCTACTTTTTAAACTGCAAACACTTCAAGCTGTGATGTCATATATTCAGGAATGACTATTAAGTCATCTTAAATTCCTTCGCTGGCCCTTTAACCAATTATAAGGTATTTTTTTCTAGGCATCTAAACTAACACTGACTAATGTAATTTCAGGCAAATATGTCTTTCCTTCTCAAAATACACTTTTATCAAATTAATTTGATGATTATTTCCTTATAAGAGAACTGTAGGGACTCCAATGTTAAGATAACTATCTCTTTTTTAAGATGTAATTTGGGAAATCATCTTGCCTTATTTTTGGCCATATACGATGTTATAAGTTGTAAAGAATAACAGCTAGTTGACTGGGCGTGGTAGCCCACTCTTGTAATCCCAGCACTTTGGGAGGCTGAGGTGGGTGGATCACCTGAGGTCAGGAGTTTGAGACCAGCCTGGCTGACATGGTGAAACCTCATCTCTACTAATAATACAAAAATTAGCCGTGCGTGGGGGCTATGGTTGTAATCCCAGGTACTCGGGAGACTGAGGCAGGAGAATTGCTTGAATCCAGGAGGTGGAGGTTGCAGTGAGCCAAGATCGTGCCATTGCAATCCAGCCTGGGCGACAAGCGTGAAACTCCATCTCAAAAAAATAAAAAATAAAAAAATAAAAATAACAGCTAGTTAATTAAGGTTTGATCATAGCAAATAATCACATGCTATATGATTACTTTTTAAAAACTATACTTTGGAAAATAATGTCATAAACCTTATTATTATGTGCACCATGATCTATTTCTTTTTTCTTTTTTTCTTTTTTTTTTTTTTTTTGAGAAGGAGTCTTGTTCTGTCACCCAGGCTGGAGCGCAGTGCCGTGATGTTGGCTCACTGCAACCTCTGTCTCTCAGGTTCAAGTGATCCTCCCCACCTCAGCCTTCTGAGTAGCTAGGATTACAGGTGCACATCGCTACACTCAGCTGATTTTTTGTATGATCTAGTCAATTTTTATTATCAATATGGTAACAGCTTATATGCCTATAAGGAATTTTTATTATTATGTTTTTTTATTATATTTCTAGTAGTATACTAAAATATGTAATGTAATGAGTATGTTTATATTTTTGTATATTTTATAATTATATTATTATATTGATTTAGAATTATAATTTTATAATATTGATAGTATATAATATTCATTAATAATAATGTTAAAATATAATTATTTGTAAGTAAATTTCTATTTTTAAAGTAATGTGAAAATTCTAAATACTACAGCAATACAATACCTTCTGAAATATGTATTGCTGCCATAAACACTAAATAAGTTTCTGTTCTATGGATTTTTTAGCTACAGATTTCATTGCTACTGAAGGTTGAGTGGCTGGAATAAAATCCCCACATACTTCATATAAAATATGAATATGCTAGAACCATTCAATTTATTTTAAATCAATTATAAACAATATATTTTTATAGTCATATACTTGGTGTGAGTCTTAACAGAAGAGATGAGTTTTGTAACAACTGATTAAAAAAACACAATTAGCATAAAGATACAATTAATAAGAACTTCTCATTATCTTGCATTTCTCTCCCTGTAAAATGTGGTGAACACTAGTCACATTGGTATAGGGCACTCAAATCTCTTTCCTGTTTGTGGGGCCTCCTCGGATGCACGTCTTAGTGGGAGTCCACTGAAAAAGTCAGAGGTCAGGTGCTCATGGCAGGAATAGTGGTGTGTAGAACCTGAATGCAATAGCACTGAGTGGTTCCAGTGGAGGCATCCTAACCACATGGTTGAATGCCTTTGCTTATGGCTCTAGTTCCGTAAGATGCCCTGGAGCAGGGACAACAAAATGCCAAGTGAGGGAGAAGAAGTCTTAACACCAAAACAAATATGGAACTTGATCATTTGTATGAGCAAAGTGAGAAACATGTATGAGAATGAATTCTGAGGGTGCTCGTACCAAGGAGAAAGGAGCACAATTTTAGAAAAGGATGAATTGATTAATATAGATGTAGAGGATATAATATACCAGTTTGACTAGCTGGGAGGGCTTGTAATTGTTTTCTCAGTTTGATGAAACTCAAACTCAGATTAAACCCTGTCTTAATTCAAAGACCCACCCTAACTCTTTAGGAAGGGCATTGCAATACCATTACAAATAAACTCAGAATGTATGCTGTCTGAAATTTCCTAAAGGATTGTTTATTTTTTGGTTAATTTGATTGTTAATTACCTTGGTTATTTGCCAAGGTAATTAGCATTGGAGAACAGGAACATTTCCAGAATAATGGAAAAATTGACTCTAAGCTATCACTAACAGCTGGATAACAAGAAATCCACTGAAATTCAAAGATTCAAGTCAGGATTTGTGGCTTAACCAACTTCAACTTCAATGTGGGCTCAGTAGGAGTCTCAAATCCACCTCATATCTATTTTGCTGTTTCCTCCCTTCCTACAGATCAAAGGATAATGTGACAGAATAGTGAATTCAGAGATACTGAAACTATGCAACACAACTAAAGAGAATATATTCAATAGGACAGTCATTTTTTGAAAGAACTGCAGAAATTAATGTCACCATTAAGGACTTGAATCCTTAATGGTGATTCTAATTTCTAGTGATTCTTATGAGATCTCCTCTAGGTTCTCTACACTGACTGTGTGGAAGGTGGATGGGATGGGTCTTCAAGAATGCCAGCGAATAGCTATAAACTTAATCAGATGATAACTTCAATTGCAACTAATGCAGCTAACCAAATAGATACATATTCTAATACTTGGTATATTTGGATAGATGGTTTTAAGAGACTTACTTACTAAATTACTTGCAAGACTTTCCAACGAATCCAGATTTCAGACAAAGCCATTCTGTTTCTCATATTTTATGCCCAAGAGATTTATGATAAACTATTTATTGATAATAGAACAGAGTGATGAAGAGAGCCTGTGACATTCCCTAGTAGGATAATTAGTTTGGAAGCCTATACATTATAAACTTTAGGGTCTTCCCAAGTTCCAGAAAGGGTAAGATCAATAAGAACTCTAAATTTAAAGCCTTGGATTTTACTGCAAGTTCTGCCAAAGATACGTGATAAATTAATCTTTGATCTTACATGTTCAAAATAGAAGGTTTTAAAATAACTCATTCTGCTGATAAAAGTTTCACACACCTGATGCCACAATAGTTGTCCAAAGAATGAATGTTTGTTGAATAAATAACTGAATGAATCTGCTAATTACCTTCGTATCCTTTGCAAGGAAAGTTTCAAGGAAAAGGGCATAGAATTTCTTGCTTTAAATTTCAGAAATTTTGATTTTTTTTTAATAATTGAGATGTAAAATGTTAGAAATAAAGATTTGTGAAAATGATTTAAAGTATTGTATATCAGACTCTCGAAATAAATGTGATTTGAAATAAAAAAGTCTATAGCAAATACATTTCTTGAGCCATAATGATACAAAATATTTGTATGTTTTTCACTATGAAAATTAGGAAGGGGAACTCCTTCACATTAGTCATTATATTATGACCTTATGTCACTATTGGTGATAAACATATTAGCAACTCTCTGTCCTGCATTTTAACAAATAAATCACAGAAATGCCTTGGCTATTGCTGGTGGCCCTTAGCCTTGCCACAACTCATTAATGGACAAAATGGATTTGTGACAATCAGAAAATACACAGCCCAAACTTGCACTTACTGATCCCAACTCTAAGATCTTTTAACACTTGGTACCACAGTCTGGAACCTGCTGTCTCCAACTAACTGGAAGTGTTTTTCACTTTCTTTGAGATTATCATTGTGAAGATAAAAATTATCCTTAAATCTTTTCTGTTTCAAAGTTAAAAAATAAAATAAAATATTTGCTTAAACCATTTTTTTATTAATGATCATTCAACAAATTAAAAAATATTTAAATGTATAGCTCCAAATATGTCAATCCCTCAGTCATCTTGGCACAGATATACTTACTGATTTAAAAATACTACAAATACAAGTTTTTGAAAATATTGGAAATTTGTGAAATATCTCGAAGTTGAATTCAACACCTAATCCCATGACTCTATGATCCCATGTTTTATGTAGAAGCAACTATTATTGTATTTCACCCACTCTTGATTTGGCCTTCGCTGTATACCCTCTATTTGGTCAGTAGGGACCAGAAAGCATTTCTAACCTACTAATGTTTTTGCTGGCACAATTGATACTTTTTAGCCATGACAAGGAACAACCAACTTTACATTTCACAGTAACTCCACAAGGGCTTGCTACTCACACTTAAGCAGATTAAAATAATGGATGTTTATACTGGTGAATTTGTGCCATCACATACACAAACTATATATTAAGTAAGTCAGTTGAAAAAGATAGGGGTTTCGATATCTAAACTTGATAAATAAACATATTGAAACAAAAATATTTTTATACTTAAAGAGAGAAGATTTATTTAGCCAGCAATTTATTAATAATAATACTGGCCAGGCACAGTGGCTCATGCATGTAATCCCAGCACTTTGGGAGGCTGAGACGAGTGGATCACCTGAGGTCAGGAGTTCGAGACCAGCCTGACCAACATGGAGAAACCCCGTCTCTACTAAAAATACAAAATTAGCTGGGCATGGTGGGACATAATGAGCTATAACTTTAAGAATTTTTGTGTAGTAAATACCATCATGAATTGCTTTGGGTGATTTCTTAAAATGGTCCTCAATGTAGAAGAATGACATTAATAGCAAATTATTAAAGAATTATCAAGAAAAGTAGGTAAGAGCTTCTCTAAGGGAGTGAGAGGTTTATAAAATGATGCTCCTTGAAGATTTGGCTAAATCAATAAATTGATTTTAGAGTAAGGAATTGATAGACTATTCTCAGGTACACAGATTTTGATAAGTCCAGAGGCAGAGGGATTTGAGGTTATATCTCCCAGGAGTCCTTGGAAAATAGCTGTTATGTGTTGGTGGTTAAATGAGAATCATTATCCTTTAGCCAATGATGTAAGATGATGTCTTGCCACGAAAGCCGAGAAGTCTGACATGGCTATGTCTGCACAAAGGGCTCCCTATTTCTGCTCAAGTTTAAAACAGGGGAGGATCCTCTGCAAGTGGTTCTAAGCCTTCTCTAGTACACACATACCATACTCCCGAAATAATACTTCATGGAAGATTAGTATGACCCTTGGACAACAATTGAAGTAGTTATAATCCATGCATTTTCAATGAGAAAAATACTGCCCCAGCGAGGCAAAATTTGTTGTTGGGAGGTGAAATAATCTTACTCTTTTTATGTATAAAGCACAGATATATCTATGGCACATAAACAGATACACAGTGTATCTGTGGTACTAAATTTTCATTTGGGTGGCAATTAGGGAAAAAAAGGTCTGAAAACGCTTCTTACGGTGGGGTCGGGGGTTGAGATGGTTGTTGTGAAATAAAGGATAAGAAAAACTGATAAATAGCAAACACAAAATAATAACAGCACATTCCTTTCAGCCCTGACTCACAAACGTATTCACAGACACTTAAACATATAAACTTGATGAACATAACCTCATTCAATATCCTACAATAAAAACTATTTGTAGTATATATTCTCAAGTAACTGAATGGGTTAACTCAGTTAAATGTTGAAATACATCTATTCAAAAGATTAATGTGGTTTTAGAATATTAATATTTTGGCACGGTTGTTATTCTACTAATCCTATTTTTGTGTCGGGAAGATAAAAATATACGCTTAACAAACCTTGCCTTCTTATTGTCTACAGAAGAGGGATTAGATATAGCTAATCTAAGAAGTATATCCTGTCAATTGCTAAAAATATTTTTAAAACAGCCAGGAGGGTAATCTGCTCTGGAAGTATTGAGTCGCTCAGACAAGGTGGGATCACTATTTGGGATTTAATTCTTTTTAAATGTTTTCTGATGGCAACTGGAAAAAGAATACAACAACATGCGAAGAAAAGCCATAGATTTCCCTCCTCCATTCGATCCTATTCCTTTGAACTAAATCAAAAATATTTCCACATTAATGTTCAAACAAATACTAACTTACGTAGGGTTTTAAAAATAGAATAGCTTTATTCAATAAATCTGGATTGTAAATCTGGATCTTTCACAGCTTTCCCAGTGCAATGGCAAAGTTGAATAGTTACTGCGACAAAGTAGTTGACATAGCCTACAAGTTTGAAATATTTATTATCTGGCCCTTTACAGAGAGAGTTTGCTGTCCCTAACAATAGAGGATTTGGTTAAATAAATTACTGTTCATCCACTCAAAACAGACTGCATTCATTGAAATGTTATTGTAAGAGAGTGCTTCATTAGATGAAAATAGATGCAAAATGCATATGAACTAAGCAACTGAAAACAGCATACATAGTGAAAGTCAATTTTCGTTGAAATGTGCACATATACACAAAGTATTATGTTAGGTGCTTCGAGCTGAAAGAGCTTGGCTCTCAGAGTTTCACAGACCCAAGTTCCATTACTGACCATACCAATTAATTATCCTTTGTGTGGGAAAATAAGTTACTTTATATTCTTTCTCCATTAAAAAAAATAACCTGGGGATGTTCAAGTATAGATATCGCTCATCTCCTTCCAAAAACTGATTTGAGGTGAGTGGACATATTTATATCTATTCCTGTGTTAATCTGTTTATGTTGCTGTAAAGGAATACGAGAGACTGGGTAATTTATAAACAGATTTATTTTGGCTCACGGCTCTGTAGACTGTACAAGAAGCAGGGCACCACCACCTACTTGGCTTCTGGCAAGGCCTCAGGAAGCTTACAATCATGGCAGAAGGCAGAGGGGGAGCCAGTGTATCACATGGTAAGACAGGGAGCAAGTCAGAGAGGAGAGGTGCCATGCTTTTTGAAACAATCAGATCTTGAGTGAACTCATATCCACTCATTACCATGGGGATGGTACCAAGCCATTCATGATGGATCCACCCCGTGACCCAACACCTCCCTTTACATCCAACTGTCAACCTGGGGACCACATTTCAACATGAGATTTGGAGGGGACAAATATCCAAACCATATCAATCCCTTATGGAGATTTAATCACTAAATGAAGCACGTAAACTTTCTCATAGGATGTCTAGTACGTGGCACAGCAGACTACATTGTTAAAACTCCTATCTTATTTATTTTTCAATAAGCAGATGGGATACAGAAAAGAGTAAAGAAAACCCCTTCAGCTCTGGGGTATTCTCCAGCCACAGTGGTAAACAAGAACCACAGAACCTCAGAGAAAAGCTACAACCGAGAGCAGCATTAGAACAAGGTATTAGCGTATTTCTATGCCATGACATCTTGTTTCTTCTCTGAATTATGTCAACTAAGGGGTATAACTACAGAGGATGAGAGAGAATCTGCTTCTTTATTCATTCTATTTCTCAGGCTGAGACAGAATTATCATTTGCACCAAGAAGATGGGGAAAATATTTCTTGAATTATTAGTTTTATTTGCAACTATTTGGTATACTGTTGTGTATAGATGTACGTATACATATATATATATGTGTGTGTGTGTTTGTATATATTTTGTTTTCCTTACACTACGATTTAAATTATTCTAGTATTTAATCTTTAAACCACTAGAAATAAAGTATTAACAAAATCAATTCCTAAAATGTCCTTGTTAACTAATGTAGAGTCATAGAATCTCAAAATTTGAAAGCAATCATCTAGGTTAGAGTTTCCCAAACTCTCTTCCATGGAACACTGCGTCTGAAAGGTATTAATAGTTGCATGTGTCTGTTACAGGAGTTCCATGGGAAATGCTGCCTCTACTACTGTCTCTGCAATGAGCACTAACACATTCAAGTCTCCAAAGTAATCAAACTTCTTTATTTAGCCTGTCTCATCAAAGGTAATTTGGCAATAACATTTCTTTACTCGTAAAACTCCTATTTAACATCTCCTAGGATTATTTCCAGAACATCTATAAATTTTCATGTAGTTAAATCCACTCATTCTACAGATGAGGAAACATAATCACGTACAACAAAAAAAAGTGAACCCGGCAACTCAGATCCTCCATTCATTTCTGTTTGCCAACTATTGATCTCAATATTACCCAGATTCTAAAATTCTGTTTAATACAACAACATGTTTGTCTTTTCTCCATCCCCAAACCCCCCAAAATGTCAATGAAACTAATAGAAAGGTATTCACTCATAAAGACAATAGCAAGGAAAAGGTACAACAGATATTTTGACATTAGCAAGTGTGCTTATTACCTTATCAGAGCAAACTTACACAAAATCCCTGCACTAGGAGTCATGGAGGAGAGTGATGGATTCGCTCAGAACCACTGAGATGTTCAGCATTTAAAAATACCAGGTAATGTAAAAAGTATTGGGTGGATAGGAAGTTGCAATAGAGGCATTGAGTGAATGTCTTATGAAAGAAAAATAAATCTCAAGACCCCCAAATCATTAAGCCAAAGGGAAAAGTCAAGGTGGAAACTGTGTCAGGCAAACTTGCTTCCCATTTTATTCCTAAATAAGATAGCTACAAAGATAAAAAGCCACATACCTCCCTCACAATTTGTCCACAAGGAAATTCTTTGGGGCCTCAAGATCTTTACCCTAAAACACAGTTCTGTTGAATTTCACCCTGGCAATGTAAATCGATAGCTGATCTTCACAGGTGTAGGACAGAAAGTCATTCCTCTGCCCACCTGAGACAAATGCATATCTGATTGCTTCCTCTGCCCTATTATTTATGTAAAAATGCAGATTAACTGAGTCAGACTAAAGCATAAGTGACTATTCCTCCATCCTCCTCTCACATGTAAATTGTGTATTCAGCGAAAGGCTGATCAAAGACTCAAAAGACTCAAAATGCAGCAGTTTGTCTCTTCTCTGCCTATGACCTGGGAGTTCCCACGCTCTTGAGTTGTCCCACCGTTCCGGACTGAACCAATTTACATCTTATACATAATGATTAATATCTCATGTCCCGAAATGTATAAAAGCAAGCTTTACCCCAGCCATCTTTGGCACATGTCATCAGGACCTCCTGAGGCCATGTCACAGTATGTCCTTAACCTTGGCAAAATAAACATTCTAAATTGGTTGAGACCTATCTCAGATACTATTGAGTTCACAGTCTCTATGTAGTGTGCCTCTTCCCCCATTCAGAAGTTTAGGAAACTTATTTCTCAAGAGTGACTCAGATAGGTGATAAAGCATTGGGAGACTAACCAAAAAGTAATAAAACAATCCAAATTCTAATATTATAATATCAGGCTATATTTTTTCATAGGAAATGTATTCATTTCAGGTAACATTTATTGAGCATCAATAATAATGGACTAGATGCTGAAGATACAAAGATAATTTAACAGCAGAATTCATACAAAAGCCATGATTCCTGGTCTCAAGGAGTCTATAATTGCAGGGAGAGGGTTCACAGAGGTTTCTTTTATATATATATATATATTTTTTTTTTATATGTATATTTTTTGAGACAGGGTCTTGCTCTGTCGCCCAGGCTGGAGTGCAGTGGCACAATCTTGGCTCACTGCAACCTCCACCTCCCCAGTTCAAGTGATTCTCATGCTTCAGCCTCCCAAGCAGCTGGGATTACAGGCACCCACCACTACACATGGGAAAAGGAACACACACACACACACAAAACAAAACAAAAAAGTACTTTTTAAACACCCAGGTTGGTTAAGTCTAACAGAACAGAAAGAGCCTGAACCACAGTATTATCATTATAAAAATTTTCATTGTGACAACTCCTATAATAATAACTTAAAAATATGAATGGGGCTGGGCATGGTGGCTCATGTCTGTAATCCCAGCACTTTGGGAGGCCTAGGTGGGCGGATCACAAGGTCAAGAGATCGAGACCATCCTGGCTAACACTTTGAAACCCCATCTCTACAAAAAATACAAAAATTAGCCGGGCGTGGTGGCACACACCTGTAGTCCTAGCTACTCAGGAGATGGAGGCAGGAGAATCGCTTGAACCTGGGAGGCAGAGGTTGCAGTGAGCCGAGATTGTGCCACTGCACTCCAGCCTGGGTGACACATATATATATATGTGTGTGTGTGTATATATGTTATATATATGTGTATATATATGTTATATATTATTTATATATAATTATATATATGTTATATATTATTTATATATAATTATATATGTTATATATTATTTATATATAATTATATATATATAAATCATTGCTAACATTCTTGGACCCATTTCCTTATCCATTTACTCATTATATATTATTATATAAAAACATATAACACATATATATATTCATTTGGATACTCCATGCTTATATATACTTGAAATCAAAGTGAAAAGATACAAAAAGAGAGACTGCTCCTTTAACCAGTCTCCTATGCTCCCCACACAGTAACACACCATAAAGCTCCATGTCATACCACACACCAGGCTGCATCTCCCTAAGAAGAGGGCAGTTCTGCATTAAGCAGATGATTCAGATACCAGCCAGTTTCCAGTCCTTGACCAAAGGCTAAGTACACTGCTTATCTTTGCTGGCTGTCAACATGTTTCAAAAACTGTGACTCTCCACAGAGCACAGGATGTGGGTACCAGAACAAAAAAAGAAGCACTAGCAAAATGTTTTATATCTTTAAAGGAAATCCCATGGGTTGCAAGTAGATCAAATGGACTAAGTATATCATTCATATTTTCACAATGCGTCATGATGAAACAGCTAAATTAGAAGCTATACAATTGAGTGACCTGGTATAAAAATGAGCACATAGTTTCACATGAATTGGGTTTGTTTCAACTTACAATTAATCAATGTATGATTTTGATGGGGTGGTACTTGTATTTGGGGACTTAAATTATAATTTCCAATGGAATAAAAATTAAATGCTTCTCTGAGGCATTTTTATTACTCTATATAAGATCCAATCTTCTGAAACCTGATCTTCAAAGTAGGAACTTAAGTTTCATACAATAACTAAAACAAGTGCTTGGTGAATGATGAATTAACCTCAAGAAGACATTCAACTCTATTAGTGATTCTTAAGAACTTGTACTGTGCTTTCAAGACATGAATAACACATGATTCCTGAACTCACAAATTACCTATGCTAGAATTTTCACATCAATACTACTGGATTGTAGTCTTTTCAAAGAGGGAAGTCTTCAATCACAAAGGACAAATTTGCTCATGAATTCTCTAAGTATATACAGAAAATTACCACCATTTATTGTTGTGAAAATTGTTTTTGTGCTTTGTATATATACCTGAAATAGTACCCTGACATTTTAAGTAGGAAGACATAAATTTCTACAAGCACAGAAAAAGGAAAGTATGAAATTTTAATATCATACAGTCTTTGAAGGAATAAATAAACCAGCAGGAAAAGAAACCCAGACTCAGAGTAAATCTTTTTGTAGTGTTTTCTAGCATAGCCTTTCCTAGGGATGAATGCCACAGTGACCCCTAGTCTACACGAGTTGTTTTCCAGCTACATCCCTGGCACTTGGTAAGATTCCCACTTGCTGCCTGTGATGCCAACCAGAGCTGAATGCAAGGGAAGTGTGCAGAGTGCCTCGTGTCCCTGGAAAGGCTTTGCTGAGGCTCTTAACTCGCTGAGGCTCTAGGGAGGGTGCTCAGAGTGCCCTTGGATTAAGGAGACCTCCAGAAACCTCCCTGTCAGCTTGGGCACATCATGCAATGGTGGAGAGCAGTCAAAAATTTAAAAAACAAAGGAACAGAAAACTCAAACAAAACAAAACAAAACCTTTTCAAAGACATATAAAAAGAGTGGCCACAGCAGAAAGAAACTCTCATATACCTCTCCCATAGATCCCATTTCCCAGTCAAGTTTGGCCAGTTGTCCAAAATATATTTTCCAGAGCAAAAGCATTCAATGGGATCATGTGTTGTACTTAGTTTTCACATCTCTTAATTTTTGTTTAGTATGGAACCACTCTAAAGTCCTCCTTTGACCCTCACGATCTTGACACTGTTGGAGATTACAGTCCAGTTGTATCAGTTTGTTTTCACACTGCTGATAAAGATATATCCGAGACTGGGAAGAAAAAGAGGTTTAATTGGACTTATAATTCCAGATGGCTAGGGACACCTCCGAATCATGGCAGGAGGCAAAAGGCACTTCTTACATGGTGGCAGCAAGAGAAAATGAAGAAGTAAAAACAGAAACTCTTCCGAAACCCATCAGATCTCATGAAACTTATTATGAGTAGCACGGGAATAGCATGGGAAATAGCATGGGAAAGATTGGTCCCCATGATTCAATTACCCGCCCCTGTCCAACATGTGGGAATTCTGGGCGATGCAATTCAAGTTGAGATTTGGTGGGGACACAGCCAAACCATAGCACCAGTTTTTTGGTTGAATGTCCTTCAGTTTGGATGTTTCCTCATCATTAGATTAGCTGCTCTTTCCTAGAAATCAAACTTTAATATGCATAGGCATCTCATGGAGAATTTAACTAAATCACCGATTCTGATTCAATAAGACCATAGTTCTGCATTTCTAACAAGTTCTCCAAGGTCATCAATGTGACTGACCACATTTTAATGGGAGGAGCCCCGTAAGACACCAATCAAGAAGAGGGAGAAATAATCAGGACTGATTATCCACCTTTCCCCTCATCAGGACTAATCCCATGATCCTTTGTGATAGTTTAATGAAGTCACTTCCAGAACTCCAAACTTTCCTTAATCATTTATTTCACCACTAGAAATTCCAAACTTCCAGAACTATTGATTCTCTTAATCCTAAATGAACCCCCAAACCTGTCCTAACCAAATTATCATCATCCCAGTGAATGGTTCCATCATCCTCCCAGTTGCTTAAGTCCAAAGCCAAGACCCCTGCTTCTTCTCTTTTGCTCAGCTCATATTGCCAGTCCAGCAGAACCACCTAACTCCAAGACATATCCCAAATCTGTTCACTTGTATTTGTCTCTACGGTTCACAACGTATTGCATATCCCCATCCATCATCTCTTGCTTGCACTACCACTGTAATTTACTGATTGGTCTAACTGCTTCCATTCTTGTCCCCCTTCACCCAGAAGCCAGGGAGAACTTTGAAAAATAAGTAAGTCAGGCTCCCCTGCCTGAAACCTCTACTGGCCACTGATCATGTTTAGGGGAAAACACTAACACAAACTGCTTATTTTGCTTTCAAGGATCTTTGGGATTGCTCTCATATCCTCTTGCTCACTGCACTCTGGCCACACTGGCCTCCTTGTGTTTTCTCTGATCAGTCAAGCCTCATGCCCCTTTTGCCTGGCATATACTTCATCCTGAACATCACATAGCTTGCTACTTCCCACTCCCAATTCTGCTCAAAGCCATCTCTTAGGAGAATTTCCTATTGCGTTATCTGAAAGATCCTGTATTCCCAGTTTCTGTACTTCTCTATCCCCTATCTTTACTTATTTCATCATAAACATCATCACTATATGAAACTATGCTATTTACTTTTTTTCCTTGCTTAGTTAGCATTCCTTTCCTCTTCTAGATATACATCCATAAGGAAAGAAATATTGTATTTCTTTTTTCACTCATGTATTTCAGCTTCAGTGCCAGTTGTAACAAACTCAATAAATATTAACTGAATAAATGAATGAAGAAATAAATGCTACTTTAACTCAAAATGCTTATGTAAGCAAAGGACTGAATGCGGAGTTGATAAAACTGCCACTCCTCACATGATTACTCACCATTGACAAAACCTTTCCAAATCAGCACGTGTCCCATTGACAAAGACTTGACATAGCCCATTCTCATGCTATGTTCAGGATCTTACCTAAAGTTTCACAGAATGATCCTGGTCCAGTTAGACTTTATAATGCTGATATGCCCCATGCTAGCCAGGAAATTTTTCCTGACTTCTCCTGGTTTCAAGACAGCAAATTGAGCTTATATGTTTAAACTCTCTTTTGCCTTATGTTCCATTGAAATAACTAAGGAATTTAGAAATAAGAAAATATCTGTAGCAGTTTAGGAATATAGGGAAGTGTAGAATCACACATCAAGAAACCTTGAAAGATTTCAGGAGGGTATAGAGATGATTTGACCTGAGAGAAAATCTCCTCTTGCTGACCATTCAGTCAAAACAGAAAGGAGCTATCTTGGACATAAATTAGGAGATTACTGCAACAAATCCTATAAAAACGTCGACTCTTGAATCACCACGTACCAGATATAAGAGCAGCAACTGAACCAGTGGGCAAAGGCCAATGGAAAAGCTATGGCAAAAGAACCTCAAGCACCAGCTAACTTCAATTGCCCAAAGCAAAGGAATAATGGAAGAAACTCAATTCAGTTCAGGAGTACAACCTCTGTGTTCTCCTTCTCCAAGGATTTCTACTTCTAACAGTTTCACAGGGGTGTACGCTTTCCATTCTAGCAAATATTGCAAAGATTGTATTTGTAAACAATGTAAAGATTATTTGAACTTGATTTCATTGTACCATGAATAACCTTGATCCCTGGCTTTACTCCTTCACCTGCTAACCAAAACGAAGGTTTTGTAGCTTAGAGAATCCCATGGTCAAGTATCTTACTCAACAAGAGGGACCAAGGTGCCTGATGGTTGATTGCTTTTGGCCTATGTATTCTGAACGCAAGTCCATCAGCTGTTCCATCTCCTTCTCACAGGCCCCAGATTAGAGCTTGTCCTCAATTCTCTGTAGCCCTCCTCCACACTAAAAACATAGGGATGACAGTTTTAATAGGGAATAGCAAAAAGTTACCTCCATAGTTGCTGACTGAGCCCATATCTTCCATGGGTTTAACAAATCTAGATCAGAGGTCTCAAATCTTAAGGCAGTGGTTCTCACAGTGAGGCCATAGAGCTCCTCCTGTGGCAATGGTTGGATATATTTTTGGTTGTCACAATTGGGTGGTAGAGTGTGTGTTACTAGCATCTAGTGGGTAGAAGCCAGAGATGCGCTAATCATCCTGAAATGTACCGGACAGCTTCCCAAGCCCCAACAAAGAATCATCTGCCTCAAAATGTCAACAGGTCTGAACCTGATGAACCCTGCTCAAAGGTCAACAGGCCTAGATGGGCAATAGTAAGTGTGAACTGGCCATGAAGCAATAGGGCATCATGGAGAAGCTGGTGACCTGGGATACAGTGATGACAGATTTTCCAGTTTTTTAAGAGAGAGAAAGACTATAGGTTTTTAATAGTCATATACTTTGTCGTAAATCAGTTTGATAGTGTTTTTAAATAAATGTTGAAGATCAATTTTAGAATGTTGAAAAACTAAATTAAAACACAGGAACAGGCCAGGAGCATTGGCTCACACCTGTAATCCCAACACTTTGGGAGGCCAAGACAGGTGGATTACTTGAGGTTAGGAGTTTGCAACTAGCCTGGCCAACATGGTGAAACCCCATCTCTACTAAAAGTACAAAAATTAGCCAGGCGTGGTGGCGTGCACCTGTAATCCCAGCTACTAGGGAGACTGAGGCAGGGGAATTGCTTGAAGCTGGGAGACGGAGGTTGCAGTGAGCCTAGATCGTGCCACTGCACTCCAGCCTGGGCAACAGAGCAAGACTCTGTCAAAAAAACAAAAAAACAAAACAAAACAAAACAAAAAACAGGAACAAAACAAATTTAAAAATTAAATGACTCCAAAAAATAAAATAAAATAAAATTTAGTGGTCTGGATCTGGCCTGTGGATTGAGGGTTTGCCATTGCAGATTTAGTACTTTACTTATCATATATAAGCCGATCATAACAGCATAATAAAGTCTAAGCACCCATGAGAGCAGACAGCAGTTTAAATATGGGCATTATAATAACAGTAATAACCAGAGAAAATGAATACAACGGAAAAAAAGTTAGTATAAACAAGAGGTGAATTTATAGCATCATATTCCTGGTGAGATTAGAGATGAGGCTGGGAAGGTAAGCAGGGACAAAGTGTTAATATCTGTAATCTATAGCAGTATTTCAAATAGGTGCTGCAAGGAATACTCCAATAAAAGTGTAGACAAAAATTACAAAAGGTACCTCTCAAAAGAAGAATGGCAAACAGTTGCAAGAGATGAATATTTGCAATGACAATGAAGTCAATGCAAATTAAAATGAAATGATTTTCATCAATTATACTAAAAAGGAATTAATGCCCAGTGCTGTGGAGCATTGGTTGGGGGGATGAAGAGCACCACTAATGCAATCCTGGCAAATGTAAACGTTCTTTGCAACCTAGGCTTTGAATCACACTAAAAATGTACGTGTTCTTTCATGCACAATTCTACATCTAGGGACTTATCTTAGGGAAATAATTGAACAGGTGGATACAGGTAAACACACAATTCTGTTCATTGTAACATGGTTTATAATAGCAAATAATTAAAAATAATTCCAACGTCCATTTACAGAAGTTTGGTTAAATATAATTTATTAACAACCACACAGTGTGGCGGTTTACAGCTGCCAAAGGGAATGAACAACTCTATGTATGGAGGGAAGTTAGATTATAATATTTTTATAAACTCAAAATATTATCAGTGAGTAAAACACATGGAAAAGCTGAGGGACAGTCAGTTAAGTCTTTGAAAGAGAAGTTCTCACTAGTTCAAGTTCCTATTGGTTGATGTCCTTTCTGATTGTTTCTGTGTGGTGGGATAATGGTTCTTCTGCTTAAAAAATCGCTTTATTATATCTTCTGTTATTTTTTCCTGTATATATTGCAAGTATACCTTGCTTTTGTAATAAAAGTATTAACCATTGCTTTTTAAAAAACATAAATTATTATTTTCATGTATAAATCAATCTGAAACATATACATTTAAATTTATAAAATATTCACATATCATACCCTATGGGGAAACTTAGTATAGTATTTTATGACCTACAAAATTATTAACCCCAGATGTCACTTGGTCTTTTAAGAATCAAGAAAATTCCAGTTGATTTATTTGTTTGTCCTTGAGTCTGAGAGAAATCATTAGCAAAAGTGCCATTAAGTTAAGAGTACATTTTCTGTCATTGATGATAAATGAAGTGGTCCAAACAAAACTAAACTAATCATGTAAACTTACTATATTTTCCCTCATGATCCTAGCATAATCAATAACACAAATTTGGAAGTTAATGAGTCACAATTTTAGTTAAAAAATATTAGTCTAATATTACACAAAGTTTAATTTTTGTAACTCATTCTAAGCATAGCCTAAAATAAAAAATTGTTTCCAGGAAAAGACCAATGACAACAGTAAATTTCTTTTAAGTTAAAATTGCCAGAATTCAATAAAAGACAGTCCTTACATATGTGATCCTCTTGTGATTGTGGCTGATAAAAAACATAAAATTTGATTTTTACCTTCATCTTTGTCCTTGAGGATTTTAATGTTCTAATAGTTTCTTAAATGTTAATAACACATTTAGGACATGGACCATTATTCTTTTGATTTTATAAGATATGGCTATACACTACATTAATTCTTAATAACACGAATGAAAATAAGTCATAAATAAATAATTGTATTTAGTGTTCAAACAACTAGTACGTCTTTGATATACAGAACATTATGACTGAAAGTTAGCAACTTAGAAGTTTCAGAATCTCCAAGTCCTATCATCTTCATATTAAGTAGTACTTTGAAGCGCTGCCACTACTGTCTATGTTTTTCCTACTTTCTTTGAAGGCCTAACACACAGAAGAACTTCCCAAGTGTTGGTTGACTTACCTATGCAGAATGGAATGATTTTTCTCTGCCTGGACACTTATATGAAAAGACTCTAATACTCTCCTATGAGACCAGGATGGAGTGGAGACAGAGAAAGCCTGGGTACCCGAGGTCTTGGTTCTCATCTAGCTCCACCAGCACTAGTTCTTTGATCCTGTCATCCATGTCATCTTCATGCTTCTCTTTTGTCATCAGCAAAATGGAAGAGTTGTGCAATAGCTGAGGTCTCTTCAAGCCCTCACCCTCTATGACTCTGTGACCAGATCCAAGAACACACTTCAATTGTGGATTTCTCAGGGTGTCCTGTTGGCATCTCAGCCTTGGAGGAGGCCTGCCTCTATGTTTAGTTCCTCTACGGTGGATGGTTGCTTCCCATGCTTGTGATTATTCAGGAAACAGGACATGAATTGCTAACCAACGGGAAGGAGGAATGAACTATCAATATAAAACATTAATGGGAAAGAGAAATAGATCAGAGAAAAGGAAAGCAAAGTCAGTTGTTAGATCATAGAATAGACGGTGGTTCTTGCACTAGAACCACCTAAGAAGTTTTGAAAAAATATACCAATGTTCAACTTACCCACTCAATTAAGTCAGAATCTTTAAGGGGAGAGCTGACACTAATACTTAAAGAATAAAAACAATGTCTCCTGTATATTTATGTTGCACAGCCCGGATTGAAAACCACAAAACAAGATGATGGTGAGTATATCATTTGAGGAAGGGAAGAAGTTAAGTCCATTCAGAAATACCATTATGCAAATAGAGACTGTCTTTACAAATCTTGGAAATGTTAATGATTCTCAGTTTACAAAAATGACCCAGACCACTCCCTAGATGAGTCTATTGGGCAGCCAAGGTTGGACCCACTAGACCATAAGTCACTCTGCAATCCTTTAATATTTGTTCCTTATTAGACACCAGACTTAGGTCATTGGAAAATAGAGATAGATAGCTGTTTAGTCTGTCACCATGAGTGAGAAAGAGCTGTACTTTAGACTAGACTATTCTGAACAAAGAAATGGATGTTTATGCATTTTATTTTATACTTTATCTTATATTTTATTTCATTTTGACAGAGTCTTGCTCTGTGGCCCAAATTGGAGTTCAGTGGTGCAATCTAAGCTCACTGTAACCTCCACCTCCTGGGATTAAGCAATTCAGCCTCAGAGTAGCTGGGACTACAGGCACATATCACCACATCTGGCTAATTTTTTTTAATTTTTTTTATTTTTAGTAGAGACGGGGTTTCACCATGTTGTCAGGCTGGTCTCGAACTCCTGACCTCAGGTGAGTCACTCACCTCGGCCTCGCAAAGTGCTAGGATTATAGGCATGAGCCACTGTGCGCAGCCACTTTAGAGATGCGATTCCCTAGAAACTATTTCAAATTCTTATATCCCTGTGCATACATTTGCACTCAAATATCTGCTTGCCTTTCTGCATATATCATTTATTTGCACCCACTTAGAACTAGAAATATATTTTCTCGATGTTGACAGAATTAGAGGCATTAGTCACATTAGACATGATCGGGGTAGATAAAAGTCTGCATCCCTGTTTCTGAAATGGAGCAAACTCTGCAATGACTCTTCTTAAACTCAGATGTTGTAGAAAATTATGTCTTTACATCTTGCTCAGGACCAACTACTGTGTGGCCAAGCTGTTATTACAACTATGATGCCACTGTTTTGTCTTATTTTCAGGGAAGTGCTGGGTAGAGAAGGGCAGGGTCCCAGGCGAGGGGTCCACCCTCGGGCCTGTGTTTACAGACCTAAGTGAGAACAGGCACTCCTGTTCTTGCACCCAAATGTTACATATTCCAAGACCACTCTGGCCTGCCATGCCCTCACATCCTGTGCCCATATAAACCCAAGACCCTAGCAGGCGCACACACAGTGGGTGAACATCGAGAGAAGCAGAGGAGTAGACCGATAGACAACAGCAGACAGCAGCAGACTGGCAAACCAGTGATGGCAGAATGATGCAGCAGAGTAAGAAAGAGGGGGAGTCTGGCCTCTGGGTATCCTGACTCCAGGGGAAGACCACCTTCCCATTCCATCTCCCCTTCTGGCTCCCCACCCATCTCACTGATGACCACCTCCACCACTCAGTAAAACCTTGCACTCACCCTTCAAGCGAACATGTGATCCGATTTTTCTGGTACACTGGGCAAGAACTCAGGATACAGACAGCTATCATACTGGTCCTCCGCCCTTGTGATAAGACAGAGAGTCTATTGAACTGATTAGCACAAGCTGTCTACAGATGGCAAAGACGGAAGAGCACACTGGAACACATGCCCACTTGGACTTTGGGAGTCACAGACACCCACCTCTAGATGGAGCTGGAGCCCAAAAGCACTCCCCATGGCCTCTGTACCTGCCCTTCTGCATGCTTCCTCTAGGGATTTGGGGAGTGGAGCAGCCAAAGAGAGTCACACCCGTCACACATCCTGCAAGGGGGATAAGGGAACTCTCCCATTTCACCAGTCTATAGTAATAGAAAGCAGATCAGTGTTTGCCTGGGGACAGATGGACACAAGGAAACTTTGGGGATGATGATTATATTCATTTAATTATTGTGATGGCTTCATGGGTGTATACATGTTTCAATACTTATTAAATGGTACACTAAATATGTGCAGCATATGTTGACTAGACCTCAATAAAGTTGCTTAAATAAAAATGTTAATGATAAATACAGGTTTTCTGCATAACTCACCTTCACACCTGATTCCAATGTGAAATTTAAGCTTTTACCTTATGCCTTCATCCATAATACAAAGCATGCATACATGTGAAACTGACCCAATAGTCTTAGAGACAGTTTCTGGGATATACATAGAAATCGACCCTTCTAGTCTTAAAGCTTGAAACTTACATTTGTTTTATCCGAGTTTCTTCCTTAGGAAAGGATGCCCAGGCCTCTCCAAAAGTATCAAAGAACTGAAACTCACTAGATCATCACTTATAGACAAATGAGGTTCCAGACCCTTCATTCATCATGATTGCTTCCTAACCATTCCCTACTTCCTCTCTTCTCACACAAAGTCACATTTCTTCCCTGCTGCATAAACCTCTAATTTTAGTTAGTTAGGGAGATACAGTTGAGACATATCTCCCATCTCCTTGGTAGTAGCACCCGATTAAAGCCTTTCTTGGCAATACTTGCCATCTCAGTGATTGGCTTTTTGTGTGGCGAGGACCTAGATGGAACCCTTGGCATTTCGGTTACACATGTACATCCATAATACAATGTTGGTCTTGTTGCTATGGGGTAAATTTACCAGTGAAAGGTGAAACATTCTCATTAAAACTGGGGGTCTAGCACAGCTACTTCCTAGGGCGGGTGTCAACTCTCTTGACTCAGGCATGTGACAGTGAATGGCATTGTGGCAGCATCACAAATTCTGTAAAATTAACCATAAGTGGGAAAGTTTTAAAAAGTGACTCTAAAGCTCAATTTCCTTCCTGGTATAAAGATGATAAATTTGGAAAGCTGGTGACGGAAACAGACTAGACTGCCATGCTGCAGTTAGGAATGGAAGGTTTCACTGTGAAAAATAATTCTTGTAGTCTCTACATTAAATAGTAGTCAAAAAAGTAACAAATAGATAGTAACCAGCCATGTAATTTAGAGGATGACTTCATTTGTGCATTATATGACAGGATTGCTGGGCTTGTGTCTATTTACATTTTTAATTATTTTGTACTAAATAGAAGAAGCAGGACACAAACACAATTGGGGGTGGGAGGAACCCAGAAACTAAACTGCTGGAGATGGTGGCATTCTGGAAATTGCTCCTCACTCTAAAGGGGACCACTTCTGTTCAGCGCTAGCTAATCATCACCATAGTACCAATTGTCAAGTCTCTCCTTCTCCAAAAAAAGCTGGGAATTAAGATATTTTATGTGAACTTCCATTAAAACAATAGGAACAGCCATTCAAATATTTTTTTCAACATTGTATGGATCAAATACACACATCAGTATGTGATCTCTGTCAAAACTATTTTAATATCCTCAGACAGAGAATCAACCTACATGTAAGACTGTAATTTCATTTCTCAGAAAAATATGAAGATTTTTATTTTTACTCTATAAGAGCTTATGTCAAACTTATGCAAAAGGCGTACATTTAATACAGCTACTGGAGCTCATTTTGATTATTCTCAACTTTTTATTAATAAAAATGCAATCTTACTGAAATGTCATTGATAATGACACTCAGAAAAAATATGCAAATGTGTTCACCTAGCACTCAAAGTGTATAGAGAGTTCTAAGAAGGCTAGAGTGTACAATGAAGACTAATATTATCTAGTGTTTTTTTAGTTCAGGGTTCCATACTAACTACTTTGTATATACTAATTTACTTAATTCTCATAACCACTTGAAGTACTAGTTTTATAATCTCCATACAGATAGAAAAACTGAAGCATAGAAATTTAAGTATTTTGTCAAACTTCTTACACACATAGGAAGTGGCAGAGCTAGGATTCAAACTCAATCAGGTTGGCTCCACAATCTAATTTTAATCCCTCTGACAGCCTGCCTTTCAAATTAAAAAGTTAATAAGTATCCAAATGATTGTGCATTTTTATGCGGATCATGACAATTATACCAGAATTTCAGGCTGTATGCATTCTTGTGATGCAGTAAATAGAATAAATGTAACTATTTTAAAAAATAGAGATGGGATCTCACTATGTTGCCCAGGATAGATTTGAACTCCTGGGCTCAAGAGATCCTCTCACTTCTGCTTCCTGAATAGTTCAGACTGCAGGCATGTATCACCACGCCTGGCTTCTAACTACTTTCAGACTTGATTGGATTATTACAGTGTGCCATCTTCTGAATTTATTACAAATCACCAGTGGTGTTTTCAGCCCAATATGTAACATGAGGAAGACTTTATTTGTTCATCACAAGACTTGATTTGCTTACTTGCTGTTATTTCAAACATATCACAATATCCTAAGAAATGAACATTGGAAGAGACAGATCCTAGGGATTATCTGGTCCAAACTCCCCTTAATTGAGAGCTTGGGAAAACCATGTGAAAAGGACATCTCTCTCTCTCTCTCTGTTTACTGTCAAAATTGATTCAGTATATGCGGGCATTCTTGTCCTTTATCACCTATCTATGTTCCTCTCTCATTACGTGGCATATCGCATGAAAGAGAATACTCTTTCTGGATAAAGAATACTCAGAGGAGGAAATGAGAAGGTGTCAAATCAAATGGCTTTTCCCTAAGTCAGTTTGCTAGTAGTGGACTTGAAATATTTTTAACCCAACAAATTCTGTTTCTGTTTTGTCTGCTGAAACATTTTTGTTGAAAGGCTCAAGGAAAATTCAAATATTCATTCATTTACCAAGTTTCTAAAGCATTTACATCAGGAACTGAGATAGTCTCAATTTTCACATAATAATATCAGAAGTTAGCCATTATGTTGCTGTCAATAATAATAATAATAAAATCTACAGTTGATGCTTGCACAGCAGGGGTTTGAACTACATGGGTCGATTTAAATGCAGATTTTTTCAACCAAATGCAGATTAAAAATGATTCACGGGATGCAAAATCCACATATACAGAAGGCTGACTTCTCCTATACTCCAGCTCTACCAGAGGACTGTGGACTTGAATCCTGGAATCAATTCCACTACAGTCAAAACTGAGGAATGACTGTATTATGTTACTGACACTGGTGACAATTTTGCAGATCTCTTACACGCGTGTATTTTCTATTTTATGAGTACTACCAGAACTTTAGAATACCTACTTTTTGTTAGAAATTTGTAAAACACATTTTCTTCTGGTAGTAATCCAGTGGAGATCTTCATGATTTCCTTAACACCAGAGAGTGTTAGGTCCTGGAGCAGTGAAGAAAAAAATATTTCTTGTTTGGAATATAAAAGAAGACAGTAATAGCAATTATAGTAATAACCAGAGGAAACAAATAAAATGATTATTTAGAAAACCAGGGTCTATTCAATTTATTCACTAAGTTGCAGGCATAAATATATTTCTTCTTGTCCATTAACATGAGTGTTCATCTAAGTTCTTAAATCTTACTCAGTTTATGCTATTGAATAAAGGGGTTTAAATTGTTATTTATTTGACCATGTAGAAAGACCAAGGCGTGGAGCACACAAAGTTAATGAGTTTGATTTTTTTTAAGATAGGGTCTTGCTCTGTTGCCTCGGCTGGAGGGCAGTGGTGCAACTATGGCTCATGGTGAAAGGGGAAAGTTTCCCTTGTTCCCCTCGAAGGGCATGCGATGGGAGTGTGGTTCAATTTTTCAGTGCCGGGCTGCTCAAACCTCTAGGGGAGCATACAGGCAGGCAGGCTGTGAGGCTCCAACCACAAGGCAGAGTCTAGGGGTGAATGTTTCCAGCTCCTAAAGCCCCAGTGGGCGTGTGTTATAGGGTCTCTTAGTTTGCTGTCTATAGGTGGCTCCAGCTCAATTAGACCCTCTACCTTGTCACAAGGACAGAGGGCTTTCTGTATCCTCAGTTCTTGCCACAGCGTACTGGAAAAATCGGATCACACCTGGGCTTGGAGAATTAGTGCAAAGTTTTATTGAAGGAGCTGTCCCACCATGGAGAGCCAGAAAGGAGATGGTTTTTCCCTGGAGCTGGGCAGCCTGGTGGTCCCTGCTGTTCTCTGACTGCCCCGCAAACTCCACCTCGTCCCTTGGGTTGATGGCCTGCCGGCTTGCCAGCATCTGCCGGTGTGCTCTTCAGCCAGCGTGCTCCCTAGATGTCCTCTCTCTGTCCAGCTGCTTGTGTCTTTGTCTGCTAATGTACTCCCCTTGACGTCTGGCCGCCTGTGAGTCTGCCTGCTAGGGTCTCGGATTTTTATAGGCCCAGGATTGGGGGCGTGGCAGGCCCAGGTGGTCTTCGAAAATGCAATATTTGGGTGCCAAGGCAGGAGTGCCTGTCCTCACCTAGGTCCATGGAGGTGTAGCCCTAGCCAGGGACCACACCCTCCTCTACCCAGCACTTCCCTTCCGCTCTTTGGTATCATTTAAAAGGACCACACTCTTCCCTTCCCAGGACTCCCTTAGCAAAGGCAGCCTTGACCTTCTGGGCTCAAGTGATCCTCCTGCCTCAGCTTTCTGAGTAGCTGGGACTACAGGTGTGTTCCACCACACTCAGCTGATTTAAGAATATTTTTGAAGAGATGGGGTCTCACTGTGTTGCCCTGGCTGGTCTTAAACTGCTGGCCTTAAGCAATCCTCAGACCTCAGCCTCCCAAAGTGCTGGGATTACAGGCGTAAGCCACCGCACCCAGTCAAGTCTGATACACTTGATCCATACAGAATTGGGGTTTCTTCTTTTTTCCTTTCTTCACTCTTTCTTTCTTCTTCTTCTTTCTTTCTTTTTTTCTCTTTCTTTTTTTTATGCTCTAGATCACTATTGTGAGACAAGCCTATAAAGTAATGAGAGAGATGAAAATGGAAAACAAATATTGGATGCTAAAATCCAAATGATAAATGATACCTTCTTGTATTAGTCATCTGGGGCCACCTTCTTAATGCAATGTTCCTGTTCAAAATGTGTTCAGAATTCCACTTTTAAAATTGCCCTTAGTGTCTTTGCAATAGTCTTAGCAACAGAAAAATTTTGGTACTTTGAGGATGAAATTTATATTTAGAAAAAGCCAAAAATTATTCTGAATCTAGTGTGATAAATAGAAGAGTTGAAGAAGTTCAGTAATGTCATGCTCTGCATGGTTCAAAATTAAGGCTTGAAGATAATTCTACAAGTGCTAAAATGTTTTACAGAAGTGTTGACAGTATTTAAAAAGTCATAATTTTCCAGGACAAAAAGATTTTAGAGATAGCACTTAATTGGATTTCTAAATTCTCATATGCTTTTATAAAAAACTACACATAGCTATTCTGTAATAATAAATCTTGGAGATAGCATATTGAGAATGTGGAAAATAACTCCAAGAAAATAACTTATACTTTATACAAAAATAACTCCAAGAAAAAATAAAAAAGTGTTTATTTATTGAAAATTGTGCCTATTAAGATATAGGCTAATTACCTTGCTTTTTGAAAGTAATCTGGCTGTTTATTAAATTGTTCATTCTTTTCTCTAAATTTTAATGTGAAAAACAATCTTATTGTGCTTGTATTCTAGAATCATACAAGATTAAATCACTGATAATTTTTATGTAGTCAACATTCACAATGCCTCTAGATATGGTCATGGCAGTGGCTAGAGAAAATGGTTGGGAGAATTTGAAAAGGAATAATTTTTCACAAGTACACTCATTCATTTTGAAAAATGTTTTGAGGTTTCCTGGATACTGTCTCTAAATACTGTTGCTAAGCCTCACTTTTACAACCATCTGGTTTATATATATATTTTTTCCCTTAAATATGCCATACTTCACATGTACTTTGATATAGTTTATTTGCAGAGATGAACATTTAGAGAATATTTTGTAAGATCAACAAATTGTGTGTGTGTTTAATAAAAACATCTTTAAATACTCTAAATACTCTTTTTTTTTCCTACAAATATCGAATGACCAGGTTTCAATGATTCATTGCTCAACTTCATTAATTTTCCTTCAATAAGGAATTTATCTCATGTTAAGCTGTGACTCACAAGAGCTATGAAATCCAGCATTTTGAATGAATTGATAGATCAATTAAAATAATTACAGAATTTAGTTTTTAAAAAGTGTACATAAATAGCAATTTATCTCAAATTTATCAAAATAATCCACTGCTCAAAGGTAAAAGCAAAACCTTAGTAAATGTGGAATGCACTGGGATAGGTTGTTCACTTGAAAAAGTCCTAGTAACAGATCACTTTATTGTATTTAATTTTAATTCCAAAAATGAAATAGGAAGGAAGCAGAAAGTAATTTTAACATAACCAGTCCTTCTGCTATGTTAAGTATATTACAAAGACAATTTGATCTAAAAACCCATGTAAAAGTTACAAAAAGTCACTCATCATATTGTTTTTTTTCTAACAGTAATCATTTGCAACATCTTACCAAGTTCAAATAAAAAACATTATTTTGTGTTGGAAAACAGAAAAAGAATGTAGAGATAAGACACATGAAATCTGTATTTGGATAATAATATATTCAAATGAACATGTATACATATATTTATGTAGCAAAATGGTATTTGTATACATTACTTTTCTATCATTTATTAATTATTGGGGCAATATTATCTAAACATCTTTCTAATATTTTGTTTACCTAGTATTTAAAAAGAAATAACTGTTATTTAAATGGTATTCCACATAGCAATTTAGAAAACATTAATCACTTTGACTAGAAGCATACCACGGTATACATAATTTTATTATTTTGATGCATAAAAAACAGCATAAAGCCAACAGTATGAATATAGAAATAACATGTTTCAATGTTGACATGTCCTTTTCATTTTCATAATATAATTTTAAGGATGCTATAGATATGATCATCAATAAGAATTGAAAATTTTCTTACAGCTCTGCCTGTGATGTCTTATATTTCTTCAACTGCAATGTTGCAACAAAAATTAACTTACTCTACCAAGCGTCTAAAATTCCCCTTATTGGCAAGATAACCAGGCACAATACTTAGGATAAATACATTAGGAAAAAAATGTCACAGTTACTTAGGACCATGAATTTGTGAATTTCATAGTTCGCAGTTTCAGTGACCTCTTAAACACTGTGAAAATCACACACACTCTTCATCCAAGTGACCATTCCTGTGCTACCAAGTTCCTTGCAATGCAAGCCTTAAGCAAAGGGGTGAGATACCGGCCAAATCCACATGTTCTATTCCCTGACAGACAGTTTGCGGATGGAAGCAGAGGCTCCTACACAAAAATAGCTTCTTCTCAGATGTCACTGTTGGCAGATCTACTCCAGTTACTAACTCTTAAGTATTATTATCCTTTATTCTTTATTTTCTTTTTCTAATATTACTTTAAAGTTGAGGGAGAGAACCAAAGGTAAAATGAGAGCATTTCCAAGGGACATAGTTGTAGACTTGTTGTTCTTAAAAATCAGCTGAGCCCAGTTACAGTGGCTCACGCCTGTAATCACAGCACTTTGGGAGGCCAAGGCAGAAGAAGCGCTTGAGGTCAGGAGTTTGAGACCAACATGGCCAACATGGTGAAACCCCATCTGTACTAAAAGCACAAAAAGTAGCTGGGTGTGGTGTCAGGCACCTGTAATCCCAGCTATTCAGAAGGCTGAAGCAGAGGAATCGCTTGAACCCAGGAGGCAGGGTTTGCAGTGAGTTGTGATCATGCCACTGTACTCCAGCTGGGGTGACAGAGTAAGAATCTGTCTCAAAACAACCACCACCACCACCACAACAAAAAACACAAATCAGTGGAATCACCATACTTTAGTACCATGTACAATTAACAATTACTCATACAAATATTAAAATGCTTAGAGAGTCTAGAAGTCTCTAAACCTGCGACTCTTTCAGTGAAATTTCTCCCATTTGAGTTTGTGTAAATTTAGTCTGGGCTAATTCTTTCCACTCTATTTTTTGTCTGGCCTTGCTGAGAAAGTAGAGCAAGGAGGGACACAGGAAGAGATACACCAAAAACATTGATGTACGTAACTGGTGCCAGCAACACACTCAAAGTTGAGCTTTTCTTGGATCCCACAACAGCAACTTCTGAGTGACAACTGGGGACCATGTAGATTCAGATATTTCTGCTCCAACATTCCTTGAGTGGAATCTTTTACTAGAACTTTAGGCCAATTAAATTGACTTGAAAACAATCAATGTGAGTAAATTATATAGCACAAGTGATGAACACTTAACTTAGGCGTGTACATATAGAGCCAAAGCCATAAGTTCTTCATAAACCTCACAGGACCATCTCACTAGGGATTGGCAAGTTAGAGGCATTTTTGTTTGTTTTTTGTTTGTTTGTTTGTTTGTTTCTTTTTTTATCTAGTCAATGTTTTTTTTTCTGAAAGCTTGCACTGACTTTTAAAGATTTCTCTCCATTTTATTATATTTTTAAAGTTTGATGCCATTACTGCTATTACTTAGATTTTATCTTTTAAAAATTCTCTCTCTGCTTCTGTTTGTGTGTTTGCATATGATGAGAAGTCAAAACTTCTGCCTGCTAAGCAAGATATAAGGCCTTCTCTCTGAACAGGGAACAATAGGATCCTCTCCATCTCTTCCTGTGAAAGTTACTTTAGAAGCTCCCATGGCACAGTAAAGATGTCTCTTGTTTTGGTTTATTCAGAGCTCCTTCTCCTTTACAACACTATAGTTATACTTGGAGAATGATTCTTTGCTCACTTTTAGACCACGTAGTTCCTATAGGAAAGAGAACCTTCCCCAGAATCAACAGTGGGCACGTGACCAGAGTGAAAGGCTCAAAAGCGATGAACTACAACTCCAGATAATTTTGCACGAGAAGGAAATAAACCTGGACCAGCTGGCAGCTGGTACCCCCTACAAGCAAGAAACTGCCTGTCCATGCAGCCAACCTCGGAGAAATGAGCCAAGATGTGGGGACTGAGCCCAAATGACAATTCAGATGGTAATATCTTTCACTCTATCTTTAATACTGGGAGGTTTTTGAGCTTCACTATTCAGAATACCCACTGTGTCTGGAACTGTTAAATTGCCTTGGGCATGATGAATTAAGAAAAGCAAGCGGCCGGGCGCGGTGGCTCAAGCCTGTAATCCCAGCACTTTGGGAGGCCAAGACGGGTGAATCACAAGGTCAGGAGATCAAGACCATCCTGGCTAACCCGGTGAAACCCCGTCTCTACTAAAAAATACAAAAAACTAGCCGGGTGTGGTGGCGGCCGCCTGTAGTCCCAGCTACTCGGGAGGCTGAGGCAGGAGAATGGCGTAAACCCGGGAGGCGGAGCTTGTAGTAAGCTGAGATCTGGCCACTGCACTCCAGCCTGGGCGACAGAGCAAGACAACGTCTCAAAAAAAAAAAAAAAAAAAAAAAAAAAAAAAAAAAAAAAAAGGAAAGCAAGCAAACTTAACTCAATTTCTTATTAATTGATGCATATGAGCAAAACAGAATTTTATTAATATCTGCTCATGCAGAGTGATGTGCTTAAATAGTGTTATTCAGGAGGCAAACACCTTGCAATAAATTGTAAGGCCATTTTTATAGCTCAATAGCTTTTTGAAGTGAATTTTAACTGTCAACACTCCTCTTCCAGTTGCAGTTGATAAACTTCAGATAGTCCATTTCCAGATAAATATGTTTCTGAGATTTTTCAAAAATGATTACTTGAAAATTTAGGTTTCACAGTGATTTTAAATCTCTCAAATTTATTATGTTAACATTTTCAGTGACTTACAGAATAATTTAAAGAACTTATAGAATAATTTAAAGACTATTCTTATGCACTTCCACTGCATATGTTAAAGATACAAAATATGTGTCTAGAGTTAAATGTTATTTAATTAAGTATTGAAAGATATTCTCTCGTGTAACTTGGGATTTCCATGATATTTCAGATGAGACACTTTTCAGACAGCTGTGTCCTATTTTATTGCTGATTTGTATTAACCAAGTGGCACATTAGGGTATCATCAGGGAATGAGACAGAAATAAAGCCTGGGTCCCAGCTGCTCTCCGTGAACTTCCATTCTTTTCTCTCTGTGTGAGATGACACAGAGAGAGAAAAGTGAGAACAGGTCTGGAGAGGCAGTAAGTGTTGTCAAAGGCATGTGATTGTTAATATTACTTTTCTTCAAAAATTTGGAATTGGTTAGAATTATTCAGGAAAGACTCAACGAAATAATTTTTAAACAAAGTTGAAAGGACGTCCTTTCTCAGACATTTTAGTAACAGACATTACATTATCTCAGGAAGGAGGAAATACTCTGCAGAAGACAGAAAAAGATGAAATAGAGGATGAGGAACAGTATAGAAAATCAAGAAGAAGAAGAGAAAATAGAAGAGGAGAAGAAGGATGAGACAGATTGGATGCTAAAAGCATGGAAAGAGAATGTGGTTTTGGAAAGAATCAGTCAGACTAACATAGCTTTACTCCCATTTCCAATGCTTAAAACCTTGGACAATACTTCCCTTTTTGGGCCTCCATAGTCACAACTGAAAGATAAGAAGGATGTTTATGTATTGGTTTCATCTTAGATTGCTGATAAATAAGACATTTGAAGCATCTGCCATGGTTGCTGGCCCATAACTGTTCATAAAATGCATTCCATCTTCTCCTTATCCTGAGGCAGTGTATACATATTACACGTTTAAACAACACATGCCTATTTAATACCTTTCATGTTCCTAATATTGTTTTAGGCATTGAGCATAGAACAGGGAACAAAACAAATAATACTCCAAACTTTCATGGAGCTTACATTCTGATGGCAGAAGATAGTTATAAACAAAATAAATCAGTATACTGTATACAAATTCGTGTAAGGTGTTGTTACTGGGTATATATAAGAAGGAGGGGGATAGTCAGTATGGGGGAATCATTTTTTTAAAAGGGTGGTTAGGCAAAGCCTCTCTGACAAAGTGGCATTTTGAAAAAGAAGAAAAAAAAAAAAAAAAAAAAACCCAAGGAAGGTGAGAGTAAAGAACATTCATCCAGGGCCAGGTTCAGTGGCTCACACCTGTAATCCCAGCACTTTGGGAGGCCGAGACGGGTGGATCACTTGAAGTCAGGAGTTTGAGACCAGCCAGGCCAACACGGTGAAACTCTGTCTCTACCCAAAATACAAAAAAATTAGCCAGGCATGGTGATACACACCTGTAATCCCAGCTACTCGGAGGCTGAGACAAGAGAATCATTTGAACCTGGGAGGCAAAGGTTGGGTGAGTCGAGCACCCAGGCTGCTGCACTCCAGCCTAAGTGACAGAGTCAGACTCTGTCTCACAAAAAACAAACAAATAAACAAAAACAAACAAAAAAACCCAAAAAGGACATTCAGCCAGATGGAAGGGCAAGTACAAAGGCCCTGAGGCAGGAATGTGACTGGCTGATAGGTTGGGAGGACACTGTGACTGGAAGCATACACCATGGGGAGGGAGCAAAGGACATATTTAGTAAGGCAGAGGAGGGCAAAGAAATGGCAGGCTTTCACCCTGTGTGAGTGGAGAATCCATCAGAGGAATTCTATCTAAGGAATGACATGATCTGATATATGTTTTAAGAGTATCACATTGTCTGCTGCTTTCGACTCAGCAATCCCATTACTGGGTATACACCCAAAGTAAAATAAATCGCTCTACCAAAAAGACACCTGCACTCATATGTTCACTGCAGCACTATTCACAATAGCAAAGACATGGAATCAACCCAGGTCCTATCAACAGTGGATTGGATAAAAATTATGCGATATGTATATCCCATGAAATACTATGCAGCCATAAAAAAACAAAATCACATCTTTTGCAGCAATATGGATGCAGCTGGAGGCCATTATCCTAAGTTAATTAACACAGGAACAGAAAACCAAATATTGCATGTTCTCACTTATAAGCAGGAGTTAAACACCGTGTATGCACGTGGGTACTCCCGGACACAAAGATGGGAACAATAGACACTGAGAACTCCAAAATGGGGAGCAGAGGGTGGAGGGTAAGCTGTGAAAAACAACCTATCTGATACTATGCTTGCTTCCTGGCCAGTGTAATCATTAGAAGCCCAAACCACAGCATCATATAATATACCCATGTAACACATCTGCACATGTATCCTCTGAATCTGAAATGAAAAATAAAATGTTAAGAAAATGGAATGCAAAAAGGTGAAGGCCAGTTATGATGGCAATCGGAAATTTGGATATTATTTGATTCCTTGGTTCAATGTACATCTGTGGATCAGAAGCAGCCTCTCTCCTTCATTCCATGTCATTCTAACTTCTGCTTTGATTGTTTCAACTAATAATATGACTCTCCAGCCATAGGTTAGCAACGACTTTCTGTAATGTGATCAAATTAGCATACTATAGTGAACTTCCTATGGATAACTCTCCCAGTACCCTTGTCTCTGAAAACTGTCTCCCTCTCCTTTCTTTCTCATATTTCTATATGGGAGCAAACGTATTTGGGTAACATTGACCCTACCTCTCGTCACAAACAAGCATTCAGGGCCAGGCACAACCCAAGTGGCCCAATGGGCTCCTACCTATGTAATTATGAGAGTCGCGTCTGACTGTTCTCTTAAGGAGTGAATATAAACTTGGGACATGTTTGGCATTCATTTTCCACCATGAAGACTGCAGTGGAAGAATATGGTTTCCACAGAGAGGGAAGAATGAAGCCTATGCCCAGACGGAAGCAGGGACAAGAGAGGAGAGAGTGCAAAGTACCTGCTTCCTGGTCATTTGTGATGTCCAGCTTCCTGGGTTTCCATTAGACACCTCACAATAAATTGCCTTTTCGCTTACCTTAAGCTGGAGTTTGTTACATTCAAATGTAATATTAAAACTTTAAGAGCCTGACATGACAACAAGAAACCTAAAGTAGAATAATCACTGTGTATTATGCTATATATATACATACATACACATACACACACACACACACACAAAGCCACAGCCTCCATAATTAACATTTTAAAGCTGAAGCAAAATATTTACTAATTAATGAGCTGTTAGGTGAAGCAAATTTACCACATTTAAAATGCTTCTTAGAAATGGCTATCAGAGCTGCAAAAATCACAGTAGGGGAGATGATAAAACACATTATTCAAACTCCAAAATAATTGAGATAATGATAATCATCATCTTGGTGTGTTCCCAAAAGCATTTAAAAAGTTATCATGAGGCCAGGCGTGATGGCTCATGCTTGTAATCACAGCACTTTGGGAGGCCATGGTGTGTGGATTGCTTGAGGTCCGGAGTTCAAGACCAGCCTGGCCAACGTGGTAAAACCATGTCTCTAATAAAAATACAAAAAAAAAAAAAAAAAAAAAAAAATTAGCCAGGCACCATGGTGCATACCTGTAATCCCAGCTACTCGGGAGGCCGAGGCAGAAGAATCATTTGAATCCAGGAAGTGGGGGTTATGGTGAGCTGAGATCACATCACTGCTCTCCAGCCTGGGCGACAGAGTGAGACTTTGTCTCAAAGGGAAAAAAAAAAGTTATTATGAGACTCTTGTCAATGTTATCCTAAGAAATCCATAATGACCCCACCATTGTGTCAGATGCCTATTTTTTTCTGTTTTCCTGCAGGGTTCTGATACTTTGTTTACATTTTTAATGGAACTAAGTTGAATACTACATGCTATATTTTCAGTTACAAATTGTAGCCTCAGCTATTGTTTACTGATTTGTTACTATGATTTTCTGAAGTTATACAAGAGTCATCTTCACTCCTATTCAGAAAATATTCAGGACGTGTATGAACAGTCCGTGTTTTATGATCAAATTTAAGGAATAGCAATTTTGAAAATCATTGTAGACATTTTCTTGGAATTTCCATTATGTTTATATGACCATCAATGACAAAAATATATCAGAATAGCCAATAAGGTTATCCCTTACTGTTGTGTTATACAAGTAAAGAAATAGGAAGGAACAATGGAAGGAAGTGAAGTTTCTCAGAGTAAGTAGAATGCACTAAGTTGTTGCTGCAAAAAAAGTATCTTTTCATAGTGGCCCATCCAAAATATCTCCTACATTCAAATTTCTTTTCCTCTTTACATTACATTTTGCAACCATGCTATCTGACTTTATTGTTAAATTTTCCAAATCTGTGCTAAAATACATTCAGTAACTTCTTGAAGTCAAATTTCAATGCATTTTATTTTGTAAACAGGACATGAAAATGACATATCAGATTGGCTTTATATTGCTATTTTGTTATAAACTTTATGGATATTAGAATAACAACTGCACCAATGTGCAGGATATTCTTTAGAATAATGAATTCGAACAGTAATTAATTTCTTTACCCTGAGCACAGTGGAATGTTAACTATTGCTGGGCATGATAGCCAACAGAAAATAATTTTTCTCATTAACTTTCTAAAACCTTACTCTTTATACTTCAGAATGAAATATCCCTATAATTAATAAATTCAAGAATGTTTAACTTTTGAACTCATTAAAATTTTATTTAAAAGCTCAGTGGGCACATTATTGTACAGGATTGGCACTTGTGCTATTTTTATGAGTATAATCGGTATCTAACATTAAATTTTTTGTGTGAAAAAAATTTTCCTGAGAAAGATGTAACATTTCAGAGTAGTCCTATCAGTAACTCCTTTTTGATCCTAAATAAACAGATATCATAGCTACCTGATTATAATGTTTGCTCATTGGTTATATAGCTACTGCTGAACCAGCAAAGAAGTTTGTCGGCTACCATGTGTTATATGCAATGCTATAAATGTTGTAGCATGGTGCCTGTGGACAGCATACTGGGAACTCCTGCAGAAAAAGGTATGTAGGATGGAGCTACAACCCAAATGGATGGAAGCTGCAAAAGGAAAAGCCCAAATCTAGTATCACAAGTTGAAAGTTTAAGAAGCAAATTCAAGTCCAGTCTGTGTAAGCATCAAGTTATTAGAGATTCAAATAGACAGGCAGGACTAGATGCAACCAAGATTTTGTGGAAGCAAGGATTTATAGTGTTAGTAGGCAAGCTCTCTGGACCTTGAATCATGACTAAGACTAATAAAGTGTGGTCAAATTCAGGGGCCTGCTGAGAATGAAAGCTGGCTGAACTAAGCATGAAGATCAGGGATAGGCTCCATTCTCCTCACCCACTGCCCTCTACTCTCTTCCAACTGTCAGAGAAAACTAACACTAAGAACTCAAGCAGAAAGACCAGTGGGCAGGTAGTTTGGCCTTCTGTACTAATGTTAGAGACAAAGGCTGCATTGTGATACCTTCAATCAGGTAGCAGCATGGAGTAGTTGAGTATTTCCGCTTCCTGCTTGGTGAGTAGAAGGGAGCCACAGCTAGCTGGTCATTTGGGCTGTCACTGGGCCTTAGAGATCAGAGATAATGTAGGGCAGCTAAGGTGAAGCCAGCTTAACCTCACCCAGTGGGTGGAAGAGACCCACACTATGCATGCCCAGCATGATCCTAATAATTTGGGTACTTCTCCCAGCCCTGCAGGTCATGGTACAACCATGGGTGTGAATATGAGGCTAAGTAGAATACTGTTAATGAGCTGTTAGCCTATATGCTACTCCTAATACATAGCTCAGCATTATCCAACTTCCCAGGTGGTTTATCCAGTGGTTTGCAAACCTCAGTGTTCAGTAGAATCACCTGGAGAATTTGTTGAAACACAGATCCCTGAACCTTCTTTGTAGTTTCTGATTGGGTAGGTGTTATGGGCTGATGTCCCGCCTCCCCCAAATCCATATGTTGCAATCCTAACTGCCAATATCTCAGAATATGACCTTATTTGGAGACACGGCCTTTAAAGAGGTAATTATAGTAAAATGAAGTCATGTGGGTTGGCCCTCATCCAATAGGAATGCTGTCCTTATTAGAAAAGGAGATTAGGAAACAGACATGTAAGTGCAGAGAGAAAAGGCCACGCGAGGACACAGTGAGGAGGAAGCTATCAAGAGGGGAGACACGGTGAGGGCGAAACCATCAGGATGGGGAAGACACGGTGAGGGGGAAACTGTCAGGAGAGGGGAGACGCGGTGAGGGGCAAGTCGTCAGGAGAGGGGAGACAGGGTGAGGGTGAAGCCATCAGGACGGGGGAGACACAGTGAGGGGGAGGCCATCAGGAGAGGGGAGACACGGTGAGGGCGAAGCCTTCAGGAGAGGGGAGACAGGGTGAGGGCGAAGCCATCAAGAGAGGGGAGACAGGGTGAGGGGGAAGCCGTCAAGAGAGGAGAGACACTGTGAGGGGGAAGCAGTCAGAAGAGGAGAGACAGGGTGAGAGTGAAACCCTCAGGAGAGGGGAAAGGGGAGAGAGGGTGAGAGGGAAGCCGCCAGGAGAGGGGACAGCCAAAGGCAGAGACCTCAGAAGAAACCGACCCTGCTGCCATCTTGCCTTGGACTTCCAGCCTCCAGAGCTATAAGAAAGTAAATATCTGTTGTTTAAGTCACCCATCTGTAGTATTTCATTATGGAAGCCCTAGAAAATTAATGCAATAGGTCTTAGGTGGGTCCCAATAATGTACATTTCTAGCAAATTCCCATTGACGCCAATATCACTGGTCTGAAGAATCGCACTCTGAGGCCCACTGACCTAGTCTTTCCAGCTGATGGAATAGCTTTCACGTCCTGGACCTTTTCACATTGCTGGGTAGATTCCTCCCTGGCTGTGCTGAACTTGAGTTTGACCATGTCCTAGAGGCATTAACTTGAGGCATTAATCTTGGGATTCTGTCTGTGTTGTGCCCCACTGAACAGTCTTAGGGGATTTGTCCAACTCCCTTCAAGTCTCTGGATGTGGGATTCTCAATGGGATAATAGAAATTGTGTTATGCTATGAAAGTGACTGTAAATTTTTTCCAAAACTTGTACTCTTGATCTCAACACTAAGCAGCCTGTGATATAATGTAATATGTGGAAACAAGACCTGGGAATGGCACCATCAACATCTCTGGTTGATTCTTATATTTCTCAATGGTGAGGACCACAGCTACAAAATTTTAGAAGATGAAGAAATAACTGCTATTTAAAATAATCTAGAATGACATCATTGGAGACAACTAATTCTTGAAGTGTGAAAGGACTTAACTTGGCTGGGCGCAGTGGCTCATGCCTGTAATCTCAGCACTTTGGGAGGCCGAGGCAGGCAGATCACGAGGTCAAGAGATCGAGACCATCCTGGTCAATATAGTGAAACCCTGTCTCTACTAAAAATACAAAAATTAGCTGTGTGTGGTGGTGAGCACCTGTAGTCCCAGCTACTTGGAAGGCTGAGGCAGAAGACTCACTTGAACCTGGGAAGTGGAGATTGCACTGAGCCGAGATCATACCACTGTGCTACAGCCTGGCAACAGAGCAAGACTCTGGAAAAAAAAAAAAAAAAAGAAGAAAGAAAGAAAGAAAGAAAGAAAGAAAGAAAGAAAGACAGAAAGAAAGAAAGAAAGAGAAAGAAAGAGAAAGAAAGAAAGAAAGAGAGAGAGAGAAAAAGAAAGAAAGAAAGAAAGAAAGAAAGAAAGAAAGAAAGAAAGAAAGAAAGAAAGAAAGAAAGAAAGAAAAGGACTTAACTGTATAGAAAGTAAAGATAAAGAGATTCTAGGTAGTAGAAGTTAAGGTGAACAAAACAGAGTGGCAAGAAGTGCACGATGCCTTTAGAGACCCTGCACAGATAATTTTTATTGGAAGAGGAATGGAGAGGAAGGAAATGAGGGCAGAAAACTGGGTTAAAGCAGAAGAAGATGGCCATAAATAGAAAATAGTAATCAGTTATGGCTTCAATTTACTGAGCATTTACTAAATGCTATACTCCAGGAGGACAGAGTCATTTATCCCTAGAATCAAGCAAATTGTCTGGCAGAAAGCAGAAACTCAATACAAATGGGCTCAGTGAAGAAATTCAAGGGCCTGTGTTAGTTGGTTTCATCAAAAGCTGTCTGCAGGTATTGTTACCTCCCTTTACAGGTTCACAGAGCTAATTAATTAACTCAAGTGTCAGACGCAGATTTGAATGCAGAACTTTGTGACTCAAAGATCAGTTGCCTTCATTCATGCCATGCTCTTCCAGCTAAGGAGTCAGATTCTTATGCTGAAGGAAGTGGAGAAACAGTAGAGGATTTGGAGCAAGAGAAATTGGGATTCAGGCAAGCTAGCCATTTTGGAAAAAAGTTGATAAATATGGCTTTAAGGGCAAGATGCTCAAATGCTAACCCTGGAAGCACCTTAGAGAAAGGAATGTTGATTATATTGTGAGGTATGTCGAGAAAGGACACGTGACTTATTGGTAAGAAGGAAATTGCCAGGTCAACATTAGGCTGAAGATTTTTGAAAGAAAAACTACACATACATGTATAATTATGAAAAGCTATAAATTATTCCTTGTACCTTCACTTGTACCTTGAGTTCTATAGCAAGTTGACTTTTTAAAAGTTTTCATTGCCTGACAATATTGCTACCTTACATATTTTTTCTTTTTTTTATTGTACTTTATGTTCTAGGGTACATGTGCATAACATGCAGGTTTGTTACATAGGTATATATGTGCCATGTTGGTGTGCTGCTACCTTATATTTTTGCCAGAAACAATCAGTGAAAGTAAGAGCTAAATTAAGAGCAAAGGAAGAAGAGAAATAAAAAGAAGGGGTGGGGGAGAGAGACGATGTCACTCTATTATGTCCAAAGAAGTACTTTAGCTAATTTTAATTTAATTCATGAAGAAACTTGTTTTTTATTATATCATAAAGGAAATAAGAAAATACACTTTGCAACTTAAATCTATGTTTCAGAAGGTAATAGGGAAAATTAAGACAAGTAGTAAACAAAGTTTATAGCTAACGTTAAATACAGTTACTCTAAAGAACTGCAGCCGTGAGTATAGATAATTTACTTCCTGAGTACACAAACTGCATTTGCAGTTCTCTTCTCTGATTACGTAAAACGAAAGGTAAATTATTTCCATGCTGCTCCACACATCTCTCTCAAACCCTTCCAGTTTGTATTCTAAAACTCTCCACTGAGTTTAAGTGCAGCTAGAGCTCAGGCAGAGTTTGCATGCATGCTGGGCTGTAGAAATACTGCACCCATTTCTAACCCTGTAAGGATCAGTTTTCAAGTCAATACATTTTCTCATTCACTACTTGCACCCATCCCTGTACCCAAGATATCTAAGAAAACTGCAAGTTCTCTGTCCCGCACAAATACTTTCTCTTTCTTCTCACTCACTGTTAAGTAATTACCATTCTTGATGCCCTTCTTTGCTTAAACAGACAAAAATTCAAATCTTCAATCCTGTAACATTTAATGCATTTTATCAAAAAGTTATTGTAAGTTTGAGGATTTCTCTCACACTTCCCAGAATGTATACAAATAAAGCATGCATCTAAGCACCATATTTTTATATGTGATCTATGTTATTATGGCCAGATTTATTTATTATTTTAATTTTTTTTTTTTTTGAGACCAAGACTTGTTTTGTCACCCAGGTCCAAGACAGTGGTGCCATCTGGGCTCACTGCAACCTCTGCCTCCCGGACTCAGGAGATTCTCCTACCTTAGCCTCCTGAGTAGCTGAGACTACCAGTGCGTGCCACCATACCCAACTAATTTTTGTATTTTTAGTAGAGATGGGGTTTCGCCATGTTGGCCAGGCTAGTCTCAAGTGATTCACCAGCTTCGGCCTCCCAAAGTGCTGGGATTACGGGCATGCCTGACCACGCCAGACCTGAGATTTATTCATTCATCAAACCTTCACTGTGTGACTGACATGGAGCTGGAGATAGTCTAGGCATTTTGGTCATGAACATGAATAAGACTCCAAAGCTGTTCACAGTCCAAGAGGCGGGCACACAAACCAACAACTGTAGAACATTGTTGACATGGCCCACACAGAAATCCACACAGGGTATCATGGCAGTACCCACTAGAATCTATCCTCTGTGAGGATAAAGAAGTTGTCTGTTTTGTGCACTGCTGGTTTTGCAATCTCCTAAAATGAGTGATGACTACTCTCTTCTGGATAGTCCTTATTATGATTCATTCAACCACAAGAGATGGAGGTTTCAGGAAACCAGCATTAGAAACAGACCAGCTGGTTGGGCTTTACTGACCCCTGTTGCTTACACAACTCAGGGCTCAGTAATACTCACTATGAATCAGGCTGCTCCTGCTTTCTGCCTGAAGGTCAGAGGCTTGATTTTATTGAGGCCTCAGAAAAAGTTTGGTTTACTCGGTAGATGGGGTGGAATAGAAAAGTGTGGGGAAGAGATGGTGGGCACCTCTGCCTGTAGCCAGGCTTTGCCTGCCTGAGCAGGAGACCATTTCTAGGATTATGGGCAAATTTCTTTCCTCATCAGAAACACTAACAGGCCAGTTTCTATCATTTTCTTAAAAAAAAACCCACCGTCAAGCAAATTCAATTTAATTTGCAAACAAATAGGATTTATACACAGGAATTTGCAGATTCTACATGTTCTGATTTTTGTACAACTCCAGCATCTTTTCCACAAGAGATTTTTGGTGGAGATGCCAGCAAGTCTTATAATTTTCCCATGATTATCTTATGACATCACTACACTTCCTGGTGCCTGGTGCACTGCAAGGCACCTGGATGCCCAATAGGTGCATGATGTTGAATGACAGTGCCAAGGCTGACCATACACTGGTATAAGTGATGGGTGCATTAGCAAGAGATTGGGGAATGGTAGAAATTGGCTAGGTGACAAAGAGGGGAGTTTCACGAACATTTCAGGAAGAGGCAGCAGTGTGAGCAAGAGCTCTGAGTTGAGGCAGCATAGACACGGAGGAAATTATAAGTAGTTTCATGGGAGAGGGATGTAGAAGTTGATGAAGGGATAGACGAAGTTAGATTGCAGGAACCATTATGTGTCAGATTCAATTCACTGCAGCAGATATTTATTCTGGGGTCAGACTCCAATTGGTACATATGCATTAGTGGCATCCTGAAGGCCAGGAGGCAAAACATGACAATTGACAGAAATAGGAAGAGTTTCCGCGTGATGAAATGACCAGTTTGTAGCCTGAGGCAGCAGGCTTTTGGAGACAAATCTCTGCACACATTTTCCTTGGCAATATGATGCCAAGAGGACAAAACTTAGGCCAAGAAATCCACCCTGTTCTCTGGAAGAGTAATGGCTGGAATATTGTTAAATTGGCATCAATTCCAGATTTAAGAATAAGGTCTGAAGTGCAGCTGCTCCATTCTATCATTTAGCTAATGGAAGCTTGAGGATTTGCCAGACATTGTTTCTGGGTCTTACACAATTTCAGAGCTGCTTCATGTTGATGCTGTGGTCATGGCCTCTAGGAAGACGCCCCACCAAAGAAGGGGAGACATAGTCCCAAGTTGTGCCTGGGTGAGAAGCTGAACACCTGCTCCGAGGTCAGGTTCTCTGAGAAAGCAGTGGGAAGAACAGAGGTCAAGTTCCTCCCAGGATGCAAAAGCAGTGACTGATAGCTCCCGACAACACACAGACTTTTTTGTGTTTATTCATTCATCCACTGAGCGGATATTAATTAGGTGCCAAGAATTTTTAAGGTATAGTTCTAGGTTCAGGGCTCAGGGGATGCAGCAGTGAGCAAAACACAAGCAACCTCTGATTCTGTGAGGGGAGGCTGAGAATATACAAATAAATATCAGCTATTTCAGATAGAGGAAAGCTCTGTAAAGAAAACAAAGCAGGATAACAGGATAGAGAATGACCAAGAAAAAAGAAAAGATGCTATTCTACTGGCTTGAACAGTTGTTGAACAGTGTTTCTTTATTATAGAATATAAATGAAAGTGGAAATGAACAGTCTTCACCTCTCTGGGTTGTAAAGGGAATTAAAAGGAATGTGTTTATGAAAGAC